>NC_136951.1:20702896-20719919 GCF_949987615.1 Pollachius pollachius
AGAAAAAAGGATATCCCACAAATAAAACCCAACCCTAAGGAGAACCATGTGGCCGTCTGAACGTGAGGCAGACCGCAGGGCCTTCATGAACGCAGTGAACAATCTGGAAGACCAGGGGGGGGCGGACCAGCACGCTTTGCATTCACACACAACACACCGCCCTGGAGATATACTGTAGAAACGATCAGAAATGGGTCTCTGAGTACTGAACATATAAGATGATAAATATATGTTAATTCTTGCACAGCAAGACAAGTTTGCTCTGGTTTGAACCAATTAAAACTACAACCCTCGAGTCGATCTGAGCCAATAGTGTCTGAGACAGGAGCAGAAAAAGAGGATAAATCAGAACATTTCACAAACAAGTCAGGGTGTGTGGGAGGGGTTTTGTGTGTGTGTGTGTGTGTGTGTGTGTGCGTGCGTGCGTGCGTGTGTCATTAGGTCATCTTTAATGGTGGTTTCCGAGGAATGTGGCACCCAGCTTAATAAGGTTTAGCCAGCTGTCAGTCATTATAACTTAAAACACACACACACACACACACACACACACACACACACACACACACACACACACACACACACACAGTCAAGGGTTGCATGGACACTGTGACAATGCCCATGCCACACTGCACCTCGACGGGTTTCACTGGGCTCCCCTGAGTCCAGGTCACTGGGAGTTGATGTTAACCAGTTTAATGGAGAGGTTGCGTATTGTGATGGCTGTGAGCAGAGGGTGGCCATGCAGGCCTCTGCTTGAGTGTGTGTGCTGATGGCTGGATTAACCTGTGCTCAATGTGCACCAGGTGTGCCGCCTCGCCAGCCCCAGAGTCCAACCAGTCTGACTAAGGTGAGGCTGCAGACACCATGAGAGCGCATAAACACAAACATTAATTAATGTCGGGGCTTTGATATGACATGCACAACACGACGCAATACACACATGCACACCCACACGCAAACACACACACAGACACCAAGCAAATGCAAAGCCTATTTTACAAAAACAAATGGCGTACAACTGTATGATAGCATCTGCAGCCAGTTAAAAAATGATTGCCCAATCAAACATGAATACTTGGCATTAAGTTCAAACCGTGCATCTTTTAGACAACAACATCCTCAGCACACTAAACATGTGCGGGTCAACATATGTGTACTAAAACAGCGACACAAACAACAGGTGTGGCTTTTTTTCCTGAACACTCACAGCCGTCACAGAATCTCTTTCATACAGCGTCAACTTTAATCCCCAGAGTCATAAAAAAACATTCACTTAAGATCCCCATATATTTCCCTACGGGGGTTGGACACACAACGGCATAGCTGTGGGCCTAAAGATACCATGTGTGAGAATCAGAAACCCCTTCTCCTTACTGGCACCTTTGGCCTGTATGTGAACTGCAGCTCGTGCATTCAGAGCACGAGTCCGAAGGTTGACACAATAACTTTCATAAACTAATGTCAGTTATAATCATAAGTAAACGTTGTACAAATGAAAAGGTTTTGGAAGAACAGACTTTTTTGCCATTATCCGCTCTTAGACTACACTATTTCCTGGCATACCGAGCCCGGTTTAAATATAATATAAATACATAATCAGGTCAAGAGGCTAATATAATTCCTGTATGTTTGTCTGGTCTTTGAAGCAGATAGTGAGCAAGAAGATGTGAAGCAGGATGACGGAGGGATGAGAGGGTGATAAATGAAGGCTACTCTAAGGTAGAGGAGAGGATGAGGAGAGGACAGAAGAGGAAGGGGGGAAGTGAGAGCACTGCAGAAAAGCATTTGCCAGAGGACCTAGGACAATGGCCAGAGAAGCTTACTAATCATCAGAGAGATGTTGTTTGTAGACTGGCTAGGAAAGTGCAGAAAAAACGGACATAACCAAAATGGCACCCAAAGATATGGAGGGCAAACCATTCCCAAATTATCTTCAGTATGTAAAGTTAGCCAATGGCGTGAGAAATTTTAAAACGTTTTTTTTTAAAGATGTGTGAGATACATGGATCAAAAGAGCAAGAGGGCCCACAGAGACTGCTTTTGTACAGGGCCCAGACTTTTGTGGTGCACCCCCAACGGCGACTAGTAGACACAAACGTATATTCAGGATTACTTCAAGGTCGAAAACATTTTAGAAGATTATCTTAAACAAACACACTCAGATACACGCACACTCACACACACACACTCACACACACACTGTATCTAATACATATTCTCTCACTCTCTCTCACACACACACACACACCCACCCACCCACCCACCCACCCACCCACACACACACACACACACACACACACACACACACACACACACACACACAGTCACATCCTAGCAGCCTTCCACAGTCCCCAGGAGGTGGACGATGAATCCGAGCGTTGTGTTTTGATCAGCAGACCAGACCCCCTGCTGTGACAGTAGCTGAGCTCTGCGCCTTGATCGCCACAGAGCTCTCTTCCTCTTCCAGGGGACTCGTGGTGTGGCCAACATTAATGATATGGGCAAAATATATATGCGACATAAACAACAGAAAGCAAGAGTGAAAGCACGAGTGTTGTTCTACATCCTACATTGTTGTTGTTGTTGTTGTGTGTATGCACCGTTCGGCAAAAGATTATATCTGGGTTTACTGTTCCTGCATAATAACCGAGTGTGCGTGTGCGTGTGTGCGTGTGCAGGAGTTCATGTACAGTGGGTGCGGTTGCTGGTGCACGCAAGCAAGCGTGTGCGTGTACATGTGTGTATCTTGTGTGTTCGTGTGTGTGTGTGTGTGTGTGCGTGCGTGCGTGCGTGCGTGTGTGTGTGTGTGTGTGTGTGTGAATGTGCACGGGTGCAGCCCAGGGGTCTTCGTGGGGGTCTGTCTGCGTGTGCAGGTGAGCGCTGCGTGTGGCCGAGCCGCTCGGCTCAGAGTGGTGGGATGGCCGGTTGCCCGGTCGCTGCGTGCTTTATGGATGTGTGTCGGAGTACGGCGCCCCGGGCCAGCGACAGACTGGCCATTATCTCCTGTAAAACCCTGAAGTTTGCCAACACGGACACCGTATCTTTACAGCCGTAACTCACAGCGTTAGTCTATCAATTTAGCCCCAGCAGCTCCAGGCACGGAGTTAAGCTGAGGACCATTTAGAAGAGATAGCTTCATGCTTTATTTCTCGCAGTGGTCCGCTGGGGAGAGGGGTCAGCTCAGAGGTGCTTTTATATATTTCATGAAACGGTTGTCTTCTCTGAGCTCAACTGCTCGGACGCTGGCACTCAGACACACTATTCAAAACAACTTCAAGGCTTTGTGTTTTTCACTTAAATGTCGGTTTTACATGATTGAGGTTTTGGGTGAGAAATTGCATAACTTATAAACAATACTGTCTTTATAACCAATGGCAAGACTAATATTTAATCCAAAGCTTTTGTGATGGAAAGCAGTGTGGTTCCACTGTTTAATGAAAACTGTATTTTATTAAGCTGGTACTGAATTAACATCTGCCATAGGGCATGAATGGTTTGTCTTCTTCAAACAAAATATGTAAAAAAGAACAAATAAATGCAGTACAGTTTGCGGCCATATTGTTGTCTTTGTCATGAGACTGAACTAGTCCTGTGTGATTCAGTGATTCTAATCGCTCGGTGTTGTAAAGGGATTTACATCTGTATAATTTCCCAATTTTTCTATGGCCTTGGGAACTAAACAAAAATTTTAAATTCAAAAAGTTTGACATAAGAAAGTTGAAAGAGGGAGAAAGTGAGCAAAGCCAGATAGGGGAAGCCGGTCAAAGGCAGGTTTCCTAGCGAGAGCTGTAATTACCCATGATCCCACTGATGTTTTTATTAGGAGGTATTCTGATTGGCTGCCTTTCACACGGCATTCCTTAAGAATGACAAGCCTCAGAATGTCACTCACACATGGCGTTGCACAGACATAGACACACGCACAAACACACACACGCAAACAAACAGAAACAGAAACACAAACGCAGTGAGTCTATACTAAGGGTAATCTATACTAACGTTTTCTTTCACTCAATGACAAACAACCAAAAACAAACACATTCAAGAAAAAATAACCATCTTCCTGTGTTAACTCTCTCTCTCTCTCTCTCTCTCTCTCTCTCTCTCTCTCTCTCTCTCTCTCTCTCTCTCTCTCTCTCTCTCCCAAAAGTGTGTGTTTAATCTACGCTCACTTTTCTGCACCAGAGCCACCGGTGACTTTCGGCTAGTTTTAGGAGAAAACGTTTAATTAGCCGAGACAGGTCTGTTTAATATCCCCTGCCTGAATACTGCCCCCCCCCCCCTCACCACAGCAGTAAGGGAGAGAGAGGGGGGGAAAGGGGGAGATCGAGGGAGAGGGAGAGGGAGAGAGAGAAACACACACACACACACACAAACTCACAACACTAACACACAGACAGGGAGAAAGCGAGAGAGAAACAGAGAGAGAGAAAGACTGAGAAACAGAGCAACAGAGCAATAGAGAGAGAGAGAGAGAGAGAGAGAGAGAGAGAGAGAGAGAGAGAGAGAGAGAGAGAGAGAGATAACAGTGAACAGCGAGCCCAGGAGTACATGGGAAATGCTGATGTTAAAAACATGTGGTCACAGAATTAATGTTTGTTAACATATGTGTTTGTGTGCGTGTGTGTATGTGTGTGTGTTTGCATGCATAATGTTTGTGTGTTTGTATGTGTGTGTTTGCAAGTGTGCAGGGGGGGGTTCCTACCGGCCGGCAGTGGGGCCCCGCTCCTGTCAGCAGCGGCCCCTCAGTCAACGCCCGTTCAGAGGTTCAGAGACACTCCATGACTGCAGCCCTTCAGCACAATCAACAGATGAATTGCTGCTTGTGTGTGTGGGGGAGTTTGAGTGTGTTTTGTCTGCGAGAGAAACTGATAAAGAAAGAGCAATGGAGTTAGAAAGATGGCGTGTGTGTGTGTCTCTGATTATTAAAGTTTTTGTGTGTGTGTGTGTGTCTGTGTGCATGTGTATGTGTGTCTGTGTGTGTGTGTAGGTCTGTGTATGTGTGTCTGTGTGTGGGGGGGTCTGTGTGTGTGTGTGGGTGTGTGTGTGTCTGTGTGTGTGTGTGTGTGGGTCTGTGTGTGTGTGGGTCTGTGTGTGTGTGTGTATGTGTGTGTGGGTCTGTGTGTGTGGGTCTGTGTTTGTGTGTATGTGGGTCTGTGTGTGTGTGTGGGTCTGTGTGTGTGTGTGTACAGCCCCTTGATATCACCAATATCTCAGCAGAGCTCCTCAAACAGGGACATTACCTCTGCATCAGTCCAGGACCTCTCTTCACAGCCTCGGCCTGGCTCCCCGAAGTGATCTCCCGCGATGGGGTTCGGTTGCTATGGTTACACTTGTCAACATCTCCAGGGAGTGTCTCTACTGACTTCAGGTCAGTTCCCTGAGGAGGATGGCTCAACTAGACGCTTCGGATATTTAATGATTAATAAGAGATTATTACTTCATTTGAATGTAGAATAATGAAAGGTCCAGTAAAGTTAATCTTTATATTAATAGACTAATGCGTCGTCGCCCCCAGCAAACCATTACTTGTGTGCTGTGATGCGCGTCCACAGTGATATCACAGGCAGATGGTAAAAGGGGTCACACGTTGTGATTTCTACTACACCACAACTCATACACCCCCCACCCCCCCAACAGTAAATCCAAACACAACCGTTACGTGGATCAACAGGAGGTAATAAAAATACATCGTTAGACGTCTCTGTACACGAACAGCACTATTCACAACGCACGCTGGACGGGAACCTTGTGTCCAGTCCGGTGAGCGTCTCCCACTGATCAGTGGACCGAGTCTTCACCCCCCCGCACCCCGCCGGGCCCCAGGGCCCCTCACCCAGCCGGGCCCCTCACCCCGCCGGGCCCCTCACCCCGCCGGGCCCCTCACCCCGCCGGGCCCCTCACCCCGCCGGGCCCCTCACCCCGCCGGGCCCCTCACCCCGCCGGGCCCCAGGGCCCCTCACCCCGCCGGGCCCCTCACCCCGCCGGGCCCCAGGGCCCCTCACCCCGCCGGGCCCCTCACCCCGCCGGGCCCCTCACCCCGCCGGGCCCCTCACCCCGCCGGGCCCCAGGGCCCCTCACCCCGCCGGGCCCCAGGGCCCCTCACTCCGCTGGGCCCCTCACCCCGCCGGGTCCCGCACCCAGCCGGGCCCCAGGGCCCCTCACTCCGCTGGGCCCCTCACCCCTCCGGGCCCCTCACCCGGCCGGGCCCCAGGGCCCCTCACTCCGCTGGGCCCCTCACCCCTCCGGGCCCCTCACCCGGCCGGGCCCCAGGGCCCCTCACTCCGCTGGGCCCCTCACCCCGCCGGGCCCCAGGGCCCCTCACTCCGCTGGGCCCCTCACCCCTCCGGGCCCCTCACCCGGCCGGGCCCCAGGGCCCCTCACCCGGCCGGGCCCCAGGGCCCCTCACTCCGCTGGGCCCCTCACCCGGCTGGACCCCTCACTGCAGAGATCAAGGAGCGGCAGTCAAAGTGTTTGATAGTGGAGTGATTTACCAGCGGCCTTATGACCCTGTGTGATCCCTCCTCCCACAGCTGATCCTCATCAGTTGATCAACCCCAGCGCCGCGCGCGGCTGAACTCCCTGACCTCATCTCCAGCGTGGCGGGTTCCCAGCGACAGAGACGGGGTAAGCTTGGCGTTCCCCGCGGGATCTGATGAGCGGCGTGATGCCAACACGGAGTCGCGACACGGCGGCTTTGGAACTCATAGTGCCTGCAGGGCTTAGCGTCTGATCTGCATCACGATCGTGGGAACATCGTCTCGTCTTCACGCCCAACACTCACGGCAGAGACCTACCATAGGCTCCACCCCTTGCACGATACGACGTCATGTCTGTAGCATTCTGCGCGTGCAAAAGCACTCCATAGGAAGAGAGCCATTCCTTCCATCAGTCAGCCCGTGGAATGTATCGTGTTGTATCTTATAACATCACATCTCTGCCAGGGGCCGCAAGGGGCAAGAACGACACACACACACAGACACACACACACACACACACAATCATGGGGACACACATGCATGCAGAAACGCCGGAAAAGTGCGTGCACATGCAGACACACATTTGTATGCAGACATACACACGCACAAAAGCGTGGACACAATCACTCACCCGTGCACACAAGCAGAGACAAGTCAGGGTTCTGATGATGACACAATTCAATGGAATGGGAAACAGCAGAGCCTTCTCACGGCCACTATTCGCGGGGAAGATGACAGCAGATCACATTGAGAGGCTGTGAGCATTGGAGAGGGAATACTCCTCAATCCTGATGTTGGTTTTGTTGGTCAACCTTCCGCCTATAAGATCTCATTAAGAGACAAAAGGTGAAAGGTCGCAGACCAAAGAATGTGCTGATGCAGACATGCAGACACACATACGACGATGTTACACATATCTGCACAGTGTGCACATGCACATGCACGCACGCACACACAAACACACATACACAGACCCAGACAAAAATACCCACACACACACACATACATTATTTTCATTATTCTATCTATCTAAATGAGGATGCAAAAAGCCCACCCATGCCAGCCCATTCCCAGTGCAGGCGTTATCCGATGTGAAGGTAAACACGCTCGTTTGTTGAAAGTTAAGCCAGCCCATTTTCAGAGAGTTGTCAAGTTAAAAAATAAGCTGTTGAGGAAGATGTTAACAGATGTAAACAGAAAAAACTGATTTATTTTGGCTTACACTGTTGGATAATAGGGTTGTTTAATTGGTTAGCAATGTCAAGAGCTAATAAGCTAATATTTCTCTTTAAGGATCAGATTCAGACAAAGAACAGGCGAGGAGGTCAACTGGGGGACGATGAAGAGGAGAAGGAGGAACGCGAGGGGGCGGTGAGAATAGGAGAACAGGATTGAACGGTAGCTCACTCCGTCCGGGAGATGAGGAGTGATGACGAAATAAAACCCAACAATGGTTTAATTCTTCCCGACATATGGTGCATCGGTAGCATGCGCTACGCCGCCGCCGCGGAGCAGCTAGCTGCTGCACTCCTCACGAGCGCGGAAGGCGTGGGAGACTGAGACACCATCTGCCGACGAGGCGAGGTCGGCAGGGCTGGAACCTGTCTGGGATTTTTGGGAAACTTTTCTGGAAATGTTCCATGGGAAGATGGGGCTGGGAATTGGAACGTTTTTTACAGCAAACCTGAACCTGAACGTGGGTGTAAACTACATGAACAATGTGGTGCTTTATCATCAGCCTGTGTGGAGCCTCTTCAGTGGTGTTAGCTACTCTCAGTTTATGATCGGTTATTCCAAATAATTTAATATCAATGGAAGACTCACACCCTACAATACACGTTAGGTACGCACTGTGGGGTAAAAGATCCCCTGTCCGGTTTCTCGTTATTATACGGACTCCACTGATACAACTCCACTTGCTTTCTACATTGCACGCACGCATGCACACACACAAACCACCTGAAGCCCCAGGCCCTTGACATTCCTCTGCTCTGAGGTCATCCAGGTCCAGAGGGGGCAGCGGTGATCCTCCATCTGGGGCATGTCAGGGCAGGCCCTCCCCCCTGCCCCTCCACTGCTGCCTGGGAAGAGAGAAATCCAAGCCCTGGTCTGAGGCCTACAGCCTGGAGGGCCTCAGCTTGAAGAGTGACAAGACGGAACAAAAGAAAGAGGGAGACATGAGAGAGGGAGAGAGAGAGAGAGCTAATGAGAGAGAGAGAGAGAGAGAGAGAGAGAGAGAGAGAAAGCTAATGAGAGAGGGAGAGCAAGAGATGCACATAAGGAGACACCTCCTTATGTCGATTTTTGGGCGTATTCACACCTGCCTTGTTTGGTTCGAACCAAACCAAAAAAATCTCTGGTGCAGACCTTTTGGGCTGGTGTGAATACAAACCATCGAACTCTGGGGCGGACCTAACAGCCGGTCCGAGACCCAGCCCAGAGGTGGTCTCTGTTCGCTTCCAAACGAACCCTGGAGCGGTTCGCTTGAGATGTGAAAGCGACAGCGCTCGGTCCGACCCAGCTCTAAAAATAATATGCCTTATTGGACGCAACAGACTCCTGCTGCTTGTTTATTCATTTATATTGTTTGATTAGCGCGGTTAATTCAAAGATCAACGTCACGTTATCAGACCTGCGAAAATGATTCGTGGCTAAACATGGAGCGAAGAGGAGACAAAATGTCTTTTGGATATTTGGATACATTCAGTACAAGGATGGGGGAGAAGGCTTTCGAGCGGTCCGCGGATAGCATAATATCATAAAATCGACGTTGTCGTGCCAAACACCTCTGATGCTCCAAAAGTACTGCAAATGTTTGTAGCTGTATGAAACCAATCAGTATAAGCACAACGAGGGCAGCACGCTGAATCTCCATAATCTCCATAGTTTGTTTTCTTTTTTTTTATGCGTTACCCCGTGTTTCCCCGCCCCCCGACCGTCTTGTCCAATGATTGAACGATCTATGCACACACGTGCGTTGTTGACAGATTCTCAGACTGTTGCGAAAAATTGCAATGTGAAAAGGAACCGCACCAAACCAAAAAATAAACATTGCGTCTTGGTCCGGACCAAAGAGATCGAACTAAGGACTTTCCTGGTGTGAGTACGCCCTTAGAGTCTCTCACTCTCTCTGTGAGAGAGAGGGAAAGGTAGAGAGAGAGAGAGAGAGAATGAAAGAGAGATAATGAGTCACAGTATAAATAATTATAGATATCATACATAAAGTACAGGTGAACATCAACAAACGTGGCTTGCTAGTGAATACAGAATGAAGGAAATGGAAGATAAAGGGGGAATAAACATAGGTCTGATTATGATAGCAGTGGGTTCAAGCACTTTATACTAGCATTAGTTGTTTTAATTTCACTGCTGCATTCAGCCCAACCCTAAAATGTCAATAGTTTACTGCCAATTTTAGCATTTACAAATAATACACACACACACACGTGAAAACACTAGCACACACACAAAACACAAGGCATCTGTTTCAGCGTTAATCATGTTTGTCGTCGTTCATCTGAGAATGTCTATGAATATGTCAGGAAGATTTGTTCATTGGGCAATATTTAAATCAGCCTTTCAGAGTGAAAGAGACCGGAGGAGGAAGAAAAGCTTGCCGGTGTGTGTTGTCAAACACGACACGTTACATCTATGTACTGAAAGGAAGACACAGCATTAAGGACTGAGTGTATTCTGTCTCTTTTTCAATGCAAACCCCAGAAAGAGGTCAATAGGTTGGATGTTTAACTCGACGGTCGCAGCACAAAACAGTCGAGTTCATGTGAGGAGCTTCAACGCTAAGCAAAGAACAAATGTTTGATTTGGTATTGAAAATATGCCAGCTCTGTAGCGCTCTTTATCTCCCTGCCGTGATCTCCTTAAGCGATGAGAGTGAGTTGATTGTTGCAATAACTCACGCTCACTGAACCAATATCAACAACGACTCTCATTCAGCCCAGAGAGGAGATAATAATGACAACCTACAGGAGGTAGAGGAGGAGGAGGAGGAGGAGGAGGAGGAGGAACAGGGAAGAGGAGGAGGAGGAAGAGGAACAGGGAAGAGGAGGAGGAAGAGGAACAGGGAAGAGGAGGAGGAAGTAGAGGAGGAGGAGGTAGAGGAGGACGAAGAGGAACAGGGAAGAGGAAGAGGAGGAGGAGGAAGAGGAACAGGGAAGAGGAGGAGGAGGAGGAGGAGGAGGAGGAGGAGGAGAGCGACAGCAGGACTTGGAGACGCAAAGATAGACAGCACGAAAGGAGGAGAGGGAGGAGGAGGAGGACAGCAGCAGGAGACACATAGACAGATGAAGGGTAGTCACACTGAGCTCTACTAATTAAAACTCAAACTTACCATTTTTTTCTCTGTGAGTTGACAATAAATTAATACAGCGGGGAGTTAATCTGACCGCCGGGAACTGAGCCATGACTCATATTCACACACACACACACACACACACACACACACACACACACACACACACACACACACACACACACACACACACACACACACCTCTGCATTATGTCTGCAGCACTGCGGCCAGTAGCTATGGCAACGGCACTCTGCATTGCACCTCCCTGTCTCTGTGTGTGTCTATATCCCTTACAATTTCTTTCTGCCACCAGCTTAGATTACTATCGAGAGAGAGAGAGAGAGAGAGAGAGAGAGCTGGTTGGGTGTGGTGCTCATATACCTGAGGATACAGATAGTTCAATAACACTAGCTGCGTTTCCATCCCCCTGCTTTTATGTAAATTTTGAAGTATCGAATCAGTAAACACATATCCTTTAATTATACCGTGTCCATTAATCCCTGATATATGGACGCCTACTAAGTAGTTCCAGTCAAATTGTCTGTTCAGCCTTCAAAACGAGAGCTGGTAAATTGTGAAAAATGCATTAAACTGTAACCAGAGAACGCGGTTATATGCTATAGACCCTATAGTACCTGTGGTATAAAGGCTGGGGCGAATTTCAAATTATAAATATGTACACTTTATGTTGAAAGTATCCAAGCTCCAACCAATTGATGGAAACGCACAAATTTAAATTTCTTTTTTGCGAACTTTCTACAGATTTGATTCACCTTTAATGGAAACGTGACTAGTGAAGACACGCTGACCCACATCGATACGAGGTGCTTCAGGTGGGTCAGTACCCTGCCCCACCTGAAGCACAATTGGGAGAGCAATGGGGGAGCAATCTTTTGACACAATATAAATTTGGAAAATCAAAGTAAAAAGTTTTTAAGATTGCATCTACTTCCGAATACTAAAATATGTATGTGGATGCAGAGTGTACCTTGTGTTTGTAAAATGCTGATGGAATTTTCAATCAAATAAGATTGAACCTGCTCCCACACACTCCTGACAAAACCCCACAATCCATCGTTATCTCAGCACGACCACTATCGTCAGGTAAAGCATCGGGACAGGAAATGATGTGCGTTTCTAAATGTCGCGCAGTGAAGCGTCCCTGGAGGAACCAGGGGACCAGACGTTTTACTCAGCATTGTGTTTTGACCTTTAATTACACAGGTGGAGCGTTGACTGTCTCTACACACGCTCACACACTTCACGACCATCAAAGTCCCACGATTAATGTCTCCCCGTGTGCGGGCTTTCTCTGTGTTCGGTTTAAGAGCGTATCGTTGAGTACGTGGCCAAGCGTGAAATGAGTCGGCTTGTTTTTGTGTTTTTTTGTGCGTTATGTCTTTTCCTTCACGGCTTTATACGGCCTGCACGTGTTGGCTTTGACATCCCCTGTAAAAACAGCATCGCTGTGTTCACGCACTGTTTCCCAAGTCCATTCACGCTCCCATAATCCTTCTCCTTCCCTCTCTCTCCCTCTTCCTCTCCCTCCCTCTCTCTCTCTCTCTCTCCCACTCTCTCCCTCTTTCTCTCCTTTTCACAAGACACTTTTAAAGGGCCCATTCCCGCTGGCTGTAACCATGAAGCCGTAGCCCGCTAACAAATCACCCTGCGCTGCTGTAAAAAGCGAGAGGCCTATAATTAAGTGTTTCTATGGAGTTCTTAGAGGGGGGTGTTAAGGGCAGCGGGGGAGGGGGGGTCCAGCTTATTGGAGGAGGTGAACGTGGCCGCAGGGAGAGGCTGTTACACGGGTACAAGGAGAAGGAGGAGGTTTAAGGAGAGAAGGAATAGGTTGGTCAAGCAGAGTTCATGTATGAATTATATTGTTGGTATGGATTTGTCAGCGTGCGTTCGGATGTGTTATATCTATTTGTGTTTGGGCATGTTTCTTGTGTTGATTTGCTTTTTTGTAAATGTATACAGTCCTCTCTTGGAAAATAGTTTTTAATGTCAAGAAACTTTCAACAAGAATTCTTGTCTCAAAGAAAAGTATTGTCAAGTTTTGACAAACATCAAAGGATACAAAAAATGTATGCATGTACAAGGATATGACTTTGTGCTGGCCAGAGCTGAGAGTATGTTCTGGCATGAAAGCAAGAATACGAAGTAGTTGCAAAAAAAGGAAACAAGTCTCCATCACTTCATGATCAATATAGTAACGAATCCCGATTCAACAAGTTTAGAAATAATATCGTCCGAAAGATAACATCCCTGATATATCTAGTAAGAGTTAAGTTTTACAGTTGGTTTGAGTTTAGAAGTTTCAAACTACTCCCCTGGAGAATTACCCATGAAAAAGATTCTAAATTGGTTACCAAAGGAAAAGCAATTGATTTCCGAAAAACTGATTGGAGTTTTGTTTCAATGGAACTTTTTGCGATTAAACCTTGAGTGTATTACAGAACAAAGGCGATCCGCCGTTGTGTTGCGTTAAATAACACACCAATGACAATATCCACGCTGGCTTCGATCGCGTTGGCCAGGTATCTTTACCCACTGCTTTATGTAAGGGTGGACACAATGATTTTGCCTCGTCAATCGATGAACCAGAGCCATTAGCCTATTTGTAAGAAACTCCTTCACTCGCAAAAAATGGATCAAGAATCTCTCTCAGGTACTTTTATTTCCACAAAATCTTTAAAATTGGATTCATGACAATGGACACTGACTTTTGAAAGAAAGGACTATGCAGTTCTCTGTTCATCTCTATAATAACCTTTTTTGTTCTGCACCAGATATCAATTTTTTTGCAAGCTGTTCGTCTAAGAAAAGAGGCCGTCCTCCTGCTCTGTGGGGAGGAGTGGGCTGTTCTGTGGACTCAAGTGAACCCCTGACATGTTGGTCTTTCCCGCCGGTGGGACTGAATAGAGATGTGTTCAATCCACAGTGAGAGGGACAGTCACACACTCACACACACACGCATACAAGGACACACAGTGGGGCAACACACACACACACACACACAAAGAAAAGCATACATACACATAGAAATACCAACAAGCCGACATCCTCAAAATATCATTTTTTTAAATTGTCCCCCAGACTTAAAGAATGCATGTTTACTGTAAACGCCATCACCATGTCAACCTCCACCAAAGCCAGCCCCAACCTCACTTCACCCAGCATCTACACCACCACCAATCACAACTCCACCACCAACCAACCTCACCACACTCAGCATCTACACCACCACCAACCTCACCCCTAACTCCAACACCACCACCATGACCTCCACCACCACCACCACCAACCAACCTCACCACACCCAGCATCTACACCACCACCAATCACACCGCCACCACCACCACCACCACCACCAACCAACCTCACCACACCCAGCATCTACACCACCACCAATCACACCTCCACCTCCACCACCACCACCATGACCTCCACCACCACCACCACCAACCAACCCCACCCCTAACTCCAACACCACTACCTTCACTTCCACCACCATGACCTCCACCACCACCACCTCTAACCAACCCCACCCCTGCCTCCACCACGACTATCTTCAACTCCAACACTACACCCAACACCACCACCCCCCCCTACATTCCCCCCCCCCACCTCCCATCCACACACCCCTTTACCACCAATACCTTCATTCCCCCACCACAGTATCCATCCCAACACAAGACAGGGGGTGATGTGAAGGCCACCTGCTGAGCTTTACAGTGCAACAACTCCTGGGAACCTCGGTAAACAGACACGGACGACTGCGGAGGCTGATGCTCACGTCAACATGATGGATGGAAGAAATAAGTGGTGGAGGGAGGGGGGAGGGGGGCGAGGATGTCACGCATAGGAGACAGGTACCCACAGCAGGAACGACAGCGTACCAGGCAGCCAGACAGGCAGCTGCAATAACCACAACGTCAATGAGACAGACGGAAGGACGCCCGCGAGAAGAGGTAAACACACTGCCACGAATGAAGTCAATTACCATGTATCTTTTTAAAATAAAAGTGGTTGTTTGGCTCTGTGTTCCTTTTGGTAAGCAATATTGGACTTTGCATAAATATGTCAGAGATGAATGAATGCATGTCATTACAAGTGCGTCGTCACTACATCCAATCAACTGCGAGCACTCAAACAATGCGCAGGAAGTTTAGCGTTTAACTTTTTGCGAGCCTGGAGAATACAGGAAGTAGGTCATTTGGAGAGGAAGTGGGTGAAAGCCACAGGGCCCCTCTGAAACTCTGCCGCTCCGGGGAGAAGAGATCCTCCACCCTTGTTCTCCAACCAAAAACCAGGTAAGACAAGGAACATCCGCCCTCCTAGAGGGAGAGGGAGAGGGAGGGGAGAGAGAGAGAGAGAGAGAGAGAGAGAGAGAGAGAGAGAGAGAGAGAGAGAGAGAGAGAGAGAGAGAGAGAGAGGGAGAGAGAGACAGAGAGAGAGAGAGAGAGTGCTGGGCTGGGTGTGATGCTCATATACCTATACTGACAGACAGACAGACAGACAGAGAGACAGACAGAGAGACAGACAGACAGCCAGAGAGACAGACATTGACAGATGGGAGGCCAGGTGTGTGTTCAGATGTTTGACTGAATATGTGCACATGCACAGGAACGGAAAATAAAGTATGGATAGGTTCACATCGTACACGTGTGTATTTGAGGAAAGGATTCAGGCTGCAAAGGATCCGTTGAAAGGCTTCTCTTGACAGGAGCTCAACGTGTGAAGGGTGAGGAGAGACACCAGACAGGAAGATGACGTCGTCATGACAAACAGAAAAATAAATGGAATTTAAAACTTTACAAACACAGTTAAGACCATGTGCAACCCCCCTCTGCGTGAAAGACACGGCAACACACAATGTACTGCAGTACGAACTAACACAGAATCTGAGTCTGATGGAGAGCCATTTCAATCTGTCAGGGGCTGCAGGGCGAGGGAGTTTCTCGTGGAATAAATGATCAGAAGAGATAAAGATTAACGATGTATTTACCATCCCGCGACACGCGCCACACGCCACACACACAAGATCAGCACACAAATGTCAGCGGCAAACCCAACTTGACGACATTATTATTAAACAATTCATATTTCATACGTAATCCAACTTGACTGTGAAGGGGAACTCGAGGTTAATTAACAGCACGCATACACAATGAATGAACAAATCGATTCATTAGTCTGGTGTTTTCCACTACACACACACACACAATCACACAATGCCATGGCAACAGGAAAATAACATGCCCGTATTGAATGATGTATCGCCATTAAAGTGTGCAGGTCTCTACAAGCGAGACATGTCTACATTCCTCGGGTTACTCAACGATCCAACAGCTTCATTCACTCTTTACGTCCATCGTTGAACCGCATTCCACCCACAGGCGGAGGCTGTGCATTAAAGCACAGAGGCCACAGGTGAGATCCACTCTATATGCGCTATGCTGTAATTATAGACGTGTTTACAACCTACATCCCCTTGGCGTACACAGAGGGACCAGACAAGCTATAACATGAACAATACATCACAGTCCAGGCATGCACTACGACTACGTGCCTGACGTTGGCGCAGAATGAGTGAACATTGTGATCTATGTTTGATTGGGATTATGTGCTATGCAGGGGTTACTATAGTGTTGGATTTTGTGAAGGCAAAATATATTTATATACTTTCTTAATTTCTCTTTTGTTTCAAACGGTGTGTTGGTATGTTGAACAAACCAAATTATCCACAAAGGGAGACATTCTGATGGTACTGTAGTGTTCTACACAAGGATCTGGGTTCAAGGCATCCATGAGCAAGAAGCTTTTACGAAAGAATCTAACCAGTAGGAACAAAAATAACTGATATCGCTTCACAACGAGGCTGGATCAGTTCACCATTAATTAATATCATTGAAAGCAGTAATAAGCATTAATTAACAATTAATTAACCCCTATGCTAACTTATGTTAATTGTTACTAGAACATAAGTTCATTTTTAATTAACTGTTAGTAAACTATAAGTTGTTACTTTAACTGTTGCTTATTACTGCATTAACTAATGTTAATTAATTGCATTAACGTTTTCCTTCTGGTACTGTGTAAAAGCGTCTGCTTTAATCCAAAGTGAAGTCTGGGGAACAACTTGTGTTTGATCTCATCAAGGTAGACAACATGAAGTACACACATCACCACACCTCATCTAAAGTGCTCTGTTCAGACGCCTCCCCTCAG
>NC_136951.1:20720119-20730119 GCF_949987615.1 Pollachius pollachius
CGTAGTCTCACCACAAATGTAAACAGCAGCAGTAACACTGAAGTATTTTGTAGTAAAGGCAGCAAAGAGTTTGTGAAAGTTTGGGCGGCCGGAGAACTGTGAATGGTCAGGGAGTGTTGTGTAAAAGTACAACAATGTGTTATCGGAGACTAAAACACTGCCTCTATCGAGTACGCCTGTTATGTTCCCGAAAGAACAAAGCAAGGGGAGACGATGGCCTGACCACCCAGACCGGGTGGTCCAACAAGGGGGGTCCTTACCACGGACGTCTTCTGGGGGCTCAGCTCGTCCTGAAGTTTGTTCAGGTAGTTTCTACAAGAGGGGTCCAACAGCTCCAGCACGGGGGGTGGAACCTAGCTCAGTGTCTGACACTGATTGGTCACGGTGGCCAGAGGTGGGACACCCTTCGTCCAATGGCAGAGAGGGCTAGGCGATACGATGACGCACACACACACACACACACACACACACACACACACACACACACACACACACACACACACACACACACACAGGAGCCATGAAAACTTTAAAAAATAAACAAGCAAATTAAATTTCATGCGTGCTTGCGTGCGTGCGTGCGTCTACCTGTGGAGGGTTGATCTCGGAAGTCACTGCGATCACTGTCTTCCTGGTCGTCCTCTCCCAGGTAATCCTTCACCACCTTCCTCAGGATGCTGTACGCCTCTTCCTGGTCATCTACACACGCGCACGCAAGCACGCACGCACACAAAAAGTCTACAGTAAACCCAGTGGCTCGTGAAAGTAGTCAATAAGTCTCTGTCTCATTTTAATGAAAGTAAGTTATGGGGATGACAGCCCGTGTGCGCTAGTGCTAGTGCTAGTGCTAGTGCTAGTGCTAGTGCTAGTGCTAGCGCTGCGCACACTAAGGAAGAGAAGCTAACTGAGGTCTGGCGCGCTCCCCGTACAATCCATTCCATCGAGCCAACAGCTAGCATGTCTGTGGTGCGCGGCTTTCAGAAAAGCAATGATAAACACTCAGCCGCTCGCTAGGCTAATGTCGGCTAATACACGCGATAATTAGGCCGGGGGTGGAGAAGTTGTATTGATGTGGGTGGAAGAGAGCAGTGAATTTAACTAAAGTGGCTAACTTGAAGGAGCTAGGCAGTGTGCTCTTGGCCCCCCCGGGGGTTTGGAAGCAGAACCGTATTGACGTAGCGTGACATTCAAATCACTAACTTTTTCCCCCTGTTTGTCTTGGGAGATGTATTACACTGAATGGCTACGCATTAAGTAACCGACAAAACCAATTACAGAGGCGCGCTGCTGTACGCGCAGTGCTGTGTGAGCCAAAGTGTTTACACATTCACAGTAAAGTAATGAAGATTTGACAACACACACACACACACACACACACACACACACACACATGGCGGTCGAATGGAATTGAATTAGCAACGATAGCGAGCACTTAAACGCTGACTGGCGCTGAGCAATTTGCACAATAAAAACCAGCTAGCTCCCATCCATAACAAGAGAGGGGTTTATCCAGTAGCAGCGGGCGGAGGTGGTGGCTGTGGGTGGAGGTGTTGGGTGTGGGTCGTACCACAGGGGATGACGTTGTCGAAGAAGCCGGGGCGGTCCCTGTTGGTGGCGCCGTAGAGCTGGATGCGGGCGGCGGCCGCCTGGATCTGGGCGTGGCTGTAGAGGCCCCGCCCCTTCAGGCTCTGGCTGTAGCGCTCCGCGTGCGTCGGGATCAGAAGCACGTAGCGCGGCTCGAAGCTGCTCTTCTTCAGGCTCAGCACGCCCTGGGGGGGGGGGGGGGGGGGGGGGGACAAGGTCAGGGGGGAGGAGCCAGGGTCAGGGGGGAGGAGCCGGGGTCAGGGGGGAGGAGCCGGGGTCAGGGGGGAGGAGCCAGGGTCAGGGGGGGGTTAAGAGGGAGGAGCCAGGGGGCTTAGAGCTGCTGTGTGGGAGGTTTAAGGTTACTGTTGTTGTTGTTTGAGCCATATTTGTTGGAAGTGCCACAGCCCTCCATCAGCTGTGAGATATTGAAATGCTCTGTGGCCAATCAGGGCCTCTTTTCCCTGATTGGTAGGAGATCCATCTTGCCAACAGGCTCTGCGCCACTGGGTGCAGAGCCTGTTGGCTGTGAAAGTCTGCAGTTTTTAATCATGTCAATCACAGATGCGTGAGGTGAAACACTTCTCAGACCGATGCCGGGAGGAAACAGACGTTTGTTTTGGTGGTTTAGGTTCAACATCGTGCTCTCTTCAGCTCAGTCTCATTAAAACCCTTGAATCTTACTGACAGCAGCTTTAAGACTCAATACCAAACATTCACCTTGTGTATACACTACATTTCCTCTGCGTCTAGTAAACATTTCAACCGCTAATAACATCAACAGCAGCCTGTGGGCAAACACTACCTGCTAATGACCAAAATAAAAGAACAGTGCGATATCACTCAAGCAAGAATAGCGCCTTTAAAGGTCTCCTCCAACCATTACGCTGTTCTCTTCCTCCCTGCTTTTGCTTTCTTCCAGTAAAATGTATTTGCATGTAAATGGAGGCTGGAAACCGAGCTCCACACGACTCAGCGATCACGACAATGAGGGATAGACGGGAGACAGCACCCGGCCGTCTGATAACAGAGGATACCGTGAAGGATTGGATTCTATTCTGCCTGGAGAGGAGTCTGTTCTGGAGGAGGAGGCAGGTACCTCATGTGAACCGTCTGCGTAAGCAGTGATGAAGAGGCGTGAGATCCTGGACGACCATATGCTCCTTCTCGCTGCCGAGTGCCAAGAGCTGGACGTGTTGTGTGCGCATGGTGCAAAATAAAAAGTGTGGTGGTTATTACGCAATCATTGCAGTAAAGGGGGCGGGCCCGGGTCAACAATTAACTGTTAGAGAACTCTGGAAAGTATGTTTAGTATATATGGGGGCGAGCGCAGAGCAGACGCAGGAAGCTCGCAGCTGCTTCCTGTGCTGAATAAGGCTCAGAGATAATACTTATTTCTGTCTTTGTTCTTTTGGCTGGTCTGAGCCTTAGTTTTTTTGGTGTTTGCTACAATGCCTTAGAAACCATAAAAAACACTCTCCTGGAGCTTTCCTCCTTCAACCAGGACAGTGATTTAGTGGTTAGTGAGTATGTGTGTGTGTGTGTGTGTGTGTGTGTGTGTGTGTGTGTGTGTGTGTGTGTGTGTGTGTGTGTGTGTGTGTGTGCGCGCGTACCTCCAGCTCCATGTGCACGCAGCAGGCCAGCCCTTCCCTTGCCACCTCCTCGATGGCGCCGCGGCTCAGGCCGTAGCGATGGCCTCCGTACTGCATGGTCTGCACAAACTCACCCTGGGGGCCGGGCAGGCCCGGGGGGACAGAGAGAACAACAGGCCGGGGGGGACAGGGAGAACAACAGGCCGGGGGGGACAGAGAGAACAACAGCGCTGAGCGTCAGTCAGGCAGCGAGGGCGCCGCCCGCTGGTCCCACTGCCTTTACGCTCAGCGCATTAAGCCAAACACACGCTTTGGGAATGTCGTAAGAGAAAAACAGGAGACGCCTTGTTTGACGTGCGACCGCTGCTTGTTCGGTCAGGGAACCCACCTCTTAACGCCACCTGGGGGCACACCTTTTGACCTCCCCACTTTGCTGACACTTGACCTTTGACCTGAGGTTTAGGGTCTCCTCAGGCAGCTTGGGCGTTACATGGATGTAAATGTTCGCTGTCCATAACTCTGAGTGACTCTGGGCGTTTACCCAAACGAAAGCATCGGCCTCTTTGGAAACTAGCAACACTGAGCGATTTGGGAGACTCTTTGGAAAGGTTTAACTTTTCGTCCACTAACCAGTTTGCTCTGAGCCAATCACAGACAGACGTCTGTCTCCTACCCGGTCATCAACACGTCCTGCTTGGCAGCCTGCCGGTACATCGTGGGGACACACAGAGAGTACAGACTCTGTGTGTCCCCACGATCTCAGCGCAGCAAGTGTTGACACCGTTGCGTGTCGGGGGACGCACACGCAACAACTAGCGTTTGTGTGTGACCGTGAACACACGGTGCAGTCTCTGCGTTGGGGTGATCCCATACTCACATCGA
Source organism: Pollachius pollachius (assembly GCF_949987615.1). Taxonomy (NCBI): domain Eukaryota; kingdom Metazoa; phylum Chordata; class Actinopteri; order Gadiformes; family Gadidae; genus Pollachius; species Pollachius pollachius. Next base: position 20,724,175 of record NC_136951.1, read on the forward strand.
TTTATCTATTCACAGTTTGAACGACAAAACCTTTGTCCTTGTCACGAGTCATTAAGCAATGAGAAACAGTCTGACTCCCATCATTTCGATTTGAGCCTTGATTTTTATCGTATCGCCGTCCCCGTGGCGACGACGCGTTCCCCGGCAACCACTCAACCCTGTAATCCCAGGGCCACACCCCCTCCTCAGTGTTGAGTGTTTTCTTTATGGCCCAATGAAACACTGGAATACGCAGGGAGCCGAGGCTGATTGCGGTTAATGTGGGACAGCAACAGCAGCCACAGCAAGAGGCGCTGGGATGGGGGGGGATTACGCCGCCACACGACCGCACGTGTCAGGGGCCACGCTCCGGGAGCCACGCTCCGGGAGCCACGCTCCGGGAGCCACGCTCCGGGAGCGGGTTGTCAAACTATGCGGAAGAGGAGGTGGGAGATGGGAACAATATGTGGGAAAGAGGTGGGAGGGGGGGGGGTGATAAAAGGAGATTAAAGAGGGATGAGCTTAAGGAGAAGGAGCAAAACGAAGAAAGAGAAAGTTGGGAGTATCCTCTTCCCTTACAGCAGCACCTGTTGGCAGTAAAGCGGGGCGGACGGCGGGAGGGGGGACGGGGAAGGGCTACGGGGCTAGGGGAGGGGGGTCCGGGCAGGGCGGCGCTCTCGGGGAAATCAAACGACCTCACGTCGATAAATCACAGCCCTTACCCATCCATCACCTGTCATCACCAGCGCACCTATCACAGCGGCTCCACAGACAGGGCGGGGGGGAACAAAGGCACCCCACACCCCCCCGCCTTCAAAGCCCTTCAGGGACCCCAGCACCCACATATCTCACGGAGGGGTTTGATTCATGTCACTGTTCTCCGGATGGTTCATCCGTTTCCATCAGAGGACTTTGAAGTGGGCTGGGTTAGTGCTGCTTATTGATCTGTCAGACGCTGCATCCTGAGCCTCCTACTCTCAATGTTTCTGTGCGTGCCGTTCGGAGGCTGAGGGGAGGCATCGTGCTCACGGAGGCCCACAGCACATTGGGGTTCGAACCCGGAACCTTTTGTTAAGGAGTTGAACTACCCGGACTAGCCGGCCACATGACATACAGAGGCACTGATGACCACCCCACCACGGCCTACCATGTGAATCATGTGGAGAAATTCTTCCTCGCTGACAAAATGGTAGTCGCTGCCGTCCTCTTCTCCATAGTAGGGCCCTCTAGTTGTGTGGCAGGTGCTGTCAGGGTTCACACAAACACACAAAAACACACTGAATACTGATCCAAAAAAACACACACACACACACATCTACAACCACAAAATCATACACACGCCAACAAACACACATCCACACTAACAAACACACACAAACACACATATACACTAACAAACACACTAACACACACACATCTACACCAACAAACACACACACATCTACAACTACAAACACACACACATCTGGAAATTGTGTGCAAGGCAACCAGTCATATAATTTATGAGGGAAAACTATTTCAAATATTTACAGGGCCTGCAAGAAATGAAGGGCTGAGGGTTTGTAGGGGTGAGGGGGGGGGACATGGAGACGATGAAGGACCCCCCCCCCCCAACAGATGTAGGTTTGCTTCAAATGTTCTTGTTGTACATCCATGCCTTTGGATCTCTCCTTCAACCAGGAAACTGATTTAGTGGTTCAGATTGTGTGTATGTGTGTGTGTGTGTGTCTTCTTTGTGTAAAACGTTGTCTAGACGACCTCACCGATCGTTTTGTGAGTCCCATATGTATGTATAAATATAACAGTAATGTTCATCAGAACATTACCATAAACACTGTCTTCCTAACAAAATGAAATGGATTTGTCCCCCACAAATAGTTGAAAACAAAGGATGAACCAGTGCAGCCAAACAGTCTCCCAGTGCAGCCATACAGTCTCCCAGTGCAGCCATACAGTCTCCCAGTGCAGCCATACAGTCTCCCAGTACAGCCATACAGTCTCCCAGTGCAGCCATACAGTCTCCCAGTGCAGCCATACAGTCTCCCAGTGCAGCCATACAGTCTCCCAGTGCAGCCATACAGTCTCCCAGTGCAGCCATACAGTCTCCCAGTGCAGCCATACAGTCTCCCAGTGCAGCCAAACAGTCTCCCAGTGCAGCCAAACAGTCTCCCAGTGCAGCCAAACAGTCTCCCAGTGCAGCCATACAGTGTACCAGTGCAGCCATACAGTCTCCCAGTGCAGCCATACAGTCTCCCAGTGCAGCCATACAGTCTCCCAGTGCAGCCATACAGTCTCCCAGTGCAGCCATACAGTCTCCCAGTGCAGCCATACAGTGTACCAGTGCAGCCATACAGTCTCCCAGTGCAGCCATACAGTCTCCCAGTGCAGCCATACAGTCTCCCAGTGCAGCCATACAGTCTCCCAGTGCAGCCATACAGTCTCCCAGTGCAGCCATACAGTCTCCCAGTGCAGCCATACAGTCTCCCAGTGCAGCCATACAGTCTCCCAGTGCAGCCATACAGTCTCCCAGTGCAGCCATACAGTCTCCCAGTGCAGCCATACAGTCTCCCAGTGCAGCCATACAGTGTACCAGTGCAGCCATACAGTCTCCCAGTGCAGCCATACAGTCTCCCAGTGCAGCCATACAGTCTCCCAGTGCAGCCATACAGTCTCCCAGTGCAGCCATACAGTCTCCCAGTGCAGCCATACAGTCTCCCAGTGCAGCCATACAGTCTCCCAGTGCAGCCATACAGTCTCCCAGTGCAGCCATACAGTCTCCCAGTGCAGCCATACAGTCTCCCAGTGCAGCCATACAGTCTCCCAGTGCAGCCATACAGTCTCCCAGTGCAGCCATACAGTCTCCCAGTGCAGCCATACAGTCTCCCAGTGTAGCCAAACAGTCTCCCAGTGCAGCCATACAGTCTCCCAGTGCAGCCATACAGTGTACCAGTGCAGCCATACAGTCTCCCAGTGCAGCCATACAGTGTACCAGTGGTACCCATAAGCAAAGTAGTCGCTGAAGTCCTGGCAGAGTCTGTGGGCGAGCTCTCTCTTCCCACAGGCCTGGGGTCCCGTCAGCACCAGCATGGGGTAAGGGGAGTCCACGCTGGGCAGCGTACTGTTGGACACACACACACACACACACACACACACACACACACACACACACACACACACACACACACAAAATGCTTAGATGAGTGCACGCATAACTCGGTAATGTTGCGTAGCAAATGCTTCATGGGCATAAGGTAGGATAACCGTCAAACAATGGAAATGTTATTTTGTGATGGTTCTATTATGCTAATAACGTAGTGAGTATGGGACCAGAGCGGAACGATCCACAGGCTGCTGCTGTCGTCTCTTACCCGCTCTGACTCATAGTCTATAAAAGCACCAGGAGCAGTAGAGAATGATGCCCCCATTATCCTGGCAGCGGGGTCTGGGTCATGATGAATGTCGTTACGTTGCCTAATTACCGATGCATACGTTTCATTATTCTTTCACTAGGGGGACACATTGCAGCACAACAGACACAGTTCTGGGAAAATGCAGATTCATCTGCATGACAAATGAGTTGCATTAGGCTTTGTAAAAGGGGCCCATATGGACGATTTCTCTGAGAAACACCTGCAGAATCAATCTATTATCTTTATATGGAAAGGAGAATAATTTACAAGGAGGTCTTGAGTGCGATGAAAAAGAACATAAAATAAATCTCAAGATGGCTGACAATGGAGGCCATTAACTCAAAGCCAATCAAAAGTGAGGATGTGAGGAACTTTACATTATTCCGTAACCAACCTATCGTAAAGGACCTGAGGCTGCATCAGCTGGTACACCAGGTGGGTCATGTGATCTCTGGCCGCCACTACCTCCGGAGGGGGGTCGTACTTATTCACCGAGGACACCTGGGAGGTCACAGACACAGTGTTACGGCACGCACTGCTGAGAAACACAAGACCAACGATGCCAGCGTCTTGATGGAGCACGGTGTTCAATCAAGAGATAATCTCCATGGGTTTGTGATCATATAGATAGACTCAGTATAACTGAACACAACGGGAATGATATGTTAAACCTGCACTATGGACGCCTTTCCAGTAACAACCTCTGCTGGCGGATGGAGGAGTTTCAGCGAGCTATAGCTATATCATTTTCTGAATTTGGACCAGCATAAAATGGTTCACAGAATAAATCCCTGGAATGATTGACTGATTAGACGGGGCACATTTTATTATTGAGAAACTTTCTAGTACAGAGATTTCTTTATGGAGTACATAGCTCCAGGAGAAAAGTTACATAGTGAGAACAACAAACCGCCGCTGTGGCCATTACTAACTCTACCCTGAACCTGAGGACCTGCTCTCGCTGCAGGTAGTCTCCCATCCTGATGCAGGCTGTCGTGGGGAACCTCAGTGCAGGACTTCCTTTTGGTCTGCAGCCCTACCTTCTCCTCGGCCGTGACCTTCTGCAGGTCTAGCCTGGTCAGACGCTGGAGGAGGAAGATGACGGACAGCCGGTAGTCTTCCTGCTCCTGCCAATCACAATCATCACACCGCTTAAACTTCACTTCAGCAAGGCTGCCATTACTGACCATTACCGAGAAAAAACAAAAAAACATGCAATGGTCAATTGGTCACTCTGGCCGGTTGCCAGGGCGACCCTTTCAGAGGGGCTTTGAGGAGCGATTACAGGAAGGTGCGTCGCTGTGCATCATTCAAGGTGGTGGATACAGAGTGGGGGGGAGGAGTGCGAACACAGCGGTGTCATCATGAAGGGGTTCACCTGTACCGGGTTCTTCTGGATGTTGAGGGTGCTCAGCAGGGACAGGTCGTGGATGTGGGTGGCCTCCTTAATTTCACTGATCTTTAAAAAAACAATTAAACACACACACATATTATTTATATAATATGTCATTTGGTAATTTAAACAGGGTGAAGTAGGATAAAATCTTACTTTATTAAATCCAGACAAGTTTGATGTCACACCATGAAGTATTTAAAAAAGTTAAAGAGTAAAAAATACAAAGAATGTATGAAATATATCTAAAAACACATTCTCTATTCCATTAAGCGTCATAACTCTTAATGATCATTTAGTATCATATCAGTATTGGGAAAGTGCTCAAAAGGGACTCCCACCAGCTATATGCATGTCATATATTTAAAGTGAGATACATTACTCTGATTGGGGGCAGAAAGCGAGTAAATAATAAAAGACAATTACAATTCTACAGCGGTTGATCAAGCCCGATCTTCTGCTCAGAACACCTGTGTTCTTCTACCCTTTCCTCTAATATTCCTCTCTGTTCCGGGACTACTTCCTGCGGGGCTTTACGGTACCAGGTTAGACTCCAGGTTGACTGAGCAGAGGAGGTGCAGGTGCTTCAGTCCAGACAGACTGCTGATCCCGTTCTGGGACAGGTCCAGGACCTCCAGGCACCTCAAGCCCTCCAGGCCTTCGACCGCCTCCAGCTGGTTACCCCTCTGGCGCGTGACAGCACACGTGACATGTTACTGAAGACATGTTATACAGTACATGTTGTGTTTTGAAACTAGACCACATGTTTGTGGTCTGTGTTTGCCATGTTGGTTTTTATTGTATTATTATTATTTTTATTATTGAGTCTGATCCGGGCTGAACACAGGTTTCTGTACACGTGCATATGGACAATAAAGTTATATTACAGGACATAGCTACAATGGCTACTGATGCAATATGAATACACTGGTATGGAAACACACACACACACACACACATCCCACATCCACCCTAATTGGATGCAACTAATCAAAGTGAACTGAAGGTCCCCATGGTCCCCCCTCAGCTCGCGCTGAGCAGCGTGCTGACAGGTGATGACATCACGGGCCAGCAGCTGCCACGGGCGCCGCGCCGCACGCCGGATCCACACCTCCGCACATCCTCCTCCCCCTTCCCTCCCTTACTCCCCCCTCCTCTCCCCC
>NC_136951.1:20732619-20742619 GCF_949987615.1 Pollachius pollachius
CAGGATACGGTCGAGGTTCAGTGTGCTGAGCGAAGGGTAGGCTGCCAGGTCCTTCATTTTGGTCATCTGGTTGTAGGAGAAGTTCACTTCCTGTGAAACAGCACGTCTTCAGATAGCGATCGATCCAAACCTTTAGGCACAGGGAGCTTCACGGTCCAAACTGAGCCGATATTTAATGGGATAGTAAGAAAGTTGATCTGGTCTGTTGTGTTTTCAAGGGCATGTTTGTGTATTGTGAGCTGTATTCAGCTGTACTCTCTATTGTGAGCTGTATTCAGCTGTACTCTGTATTATGAGCTGTATTCAGCTGTACTCTGTATTGTGAGCTGTATTCAGCTGTACTCTGTATTGTGAGCTGTATTCAGCTGTACTCTGTATTTTGAGCTGTATTCAGCTGTACTCTGTATTGTGAGCTGTATTCAGCTGTACTCTGTATTGTGAGCTGTATTCAGCTGTACTCTGTATTGTGAGCTGTATTCAGCTGTACTCTGTATTGTGAGCTGTATTCAGCTGTACTCTGTATTGTGAGCTGTATTCAGCTGTACTCTGTATTCAGCTGTACTCTGTATTGTGAGCTGTATTCAGCTGTACTCTGTATTCAGCCGTACTCTGTATTGTGAGCTGTATTCAGCAGTACTCTGTATTGTGAGCTGTATTCAGCTGTACCCTGTATTGTGAGCTGTATTCAGCTGTACTCTGTATTATGAGCTGTATTCAGCTGTACTCTGTATTGTGAGCTGTATTCAGCTGTACTCTGTATTGTGAGCTGTATTCAGCTGTACTCTGTATTGTGAGCTGTATTCAGCTGTACTCTGTATTCAGCTGTACTCTGTATTGTGAGCTGTATTCAGCGGTACTGTATTAACAGACGGAGTGGGGCTATAGAACTGTCTGATGGGAATAGCCCACTTCCATACAGGCTGAACCTCCAGCCACCACTCAAACGTTGTCTTATCCTGTCAAAGCTCAAGGTCTTCCTGCCTTTGTTTTGATTTTACCTTCAGGTTCTTGGGTGGCTGGAATCCAAAGAAGTCTGCCAGTTGGTTGTGCGAGGCGTCCAGGGAGACGAGGTAGGGCAATTGGCTGACGCAGGATAAATCTAAAGAGTGGGTACACCAGTGACTAGGGCTCTGGCTTTTTGAAGTGGAATCAGACCACCCAGCTCGGACGACAATCATGATAACTTAGGTTTGAATCTAATGAAAATAAGGTTTTTTGTAATGGCTTCAATAATGTGCACTTCTTCTTTTGGGTTTATTTGGTAACATGGTTTGAAGCGCAATGAGATACCCATGTGGGTATATGACCATTAGATCCACAAGAAGACTCACCTTTAATTTTATTGTGGGCCAGCTCAAGCTTTTGGAGATGCACGTAATTGGATAGGATGGAGATATCGCTCAGATTGTGACCCTGAGGGGAAACAGAAAACAGAACCTTGAGGTGAAATTAAATCTGCCTCCTAAATTTAATTTAGCCAAATGGGATTGTCTCGGTCATGGTGCAATACACTGCAGCAAAATGTGTAGTTAAGTAGAATTTTCGGGGATTGTTTTGTGTTTACAAATAAAATTAGACAAAGTCCTACAGTATTACAATGCAATAATAACATAGTATTATATATAAAACAATATGAACATGCGGATGGGGGTTACCGGGACAGAGAGACACTGGTAGACATGCTGCAGTTCGGACCCGGAGCGTCCGAGGCTGGATAAACATTTGGACACGAGGTCCGTGCTTAAAACGCCACCTTTCTGTGGCCATAAAATAAGAGGTTTTAACTTAACGCACTTTAATGAATTCATAAATAATGTAGACCTATTCAATTACACATACCTAGGCCTATATAAATAACCAACTCATTGAAGGTAGGCTATAATTAACTTTACCTCAGAAGAGCGTTTTAGCAGTGTGAGCTGCTTCACCTGTTGGACATAGTGAATTCAAAAACACATTAATGGACCTCAAAACATTCAAATTATTATGTTTGTTGTGAAGAAGCTAACGATTGCATTTAATCATCTACACTAGAAACGAAAATCAACGCATAATCATGACGAGAACGACAAAAGGCTTCTAGCCACCGCTATTGCAGTGAACAGGTATCGATCATGCAGCCCAAATCACAAAGTAAAGTAATCAAACGGAGTGTAGACCTAATTAAACTAAAATGAATGTACCTCCATCGGACCCTCGTCTCGTCTTCCTCCTTCCTCGTCGCAGCGAGTCCCCGTCTCTGCAGCAGCGGCCGCAGGTGTTTGGGAGGCAGGGGTGAGGCAGGAGTGTCCGGGGAGGCAGGGGTGAGGCAGGAGTGTCCGGGGAGGCAGGGGTGAGGCAGGAGTGTCCGGGGAGTCAGGGGTGTTTGGGAGGCAGGGGTGAGGCAGGGGGGTTTGGGAGGCAGGGGTCGCCAGGCTCCCGATGGCCCCTGGGAGCAGAGACGCTTCGGCGCCCTGGAAGATCTGCGTCGATGTGCGTTTTTTCTTAACGCAACAGCGATAGTAAAGGTGGTCCTAGATCACATGGGTCCTATGATACTCATATACACAAATGATCCAACAATGACAACTTAATGATACACGATTGTAGAACCTCTATCCTAGTTTCTGTTGGCTAGTTTGTAGCATTAAAGAGTCCCCACTGGTGCTAGGCAACCGTTGGTGGGGGTGAAAGGGGTTGTGGGAAATGTAGTCGCATTGCTGTCAGAGGAGAGTTGTTTGGTTTTCGGATTCAACCGTGATATAATCCAATCCTTCTTGTTTTGACATTGTCATGTAGAAGTGGGCATATGATGTGTCCCTGACAGCTTAAATACATCCAGGTGGCTGTCCCAGAAGTTTTGGAATTCCCCAATGCACAGCCCAACATTAGAACACATGTCTGGCTGCAATAACATAACCGCACATAAAAACACTGAACTATGTTGGCAGACACAGTTACCAGCTGCTTTTTGTGCAACACAAAATAAAAAATAAAATGGATATCGTTTTTTTTCAAAGATCACATACAAATGCGAAACAGGCCAAGACTGATCTTGAAATCTTTTTATTTCAGGAGGATTAGTGTAACATTCGCAAAAAAAATTGGCTAACATTGATATTACAGAGAAAGAGGCATTAAAATAAAAACAATCATTTCTTCCAAAAATTGAATGCAATTAAACAACGGAATTCTCCCTTTCATCCTTTATTTCGGATCAGTAGGATGGAAACCTTTTCCCAGGAAATCAGTCCCAATGAACCCAAACACTCACACTATGGCTGTGTTTGTGTTCATCATACTCTGAAGTACAAGTGTCCGTGTCTGTGTGCGTGTCTGTGTCTGTGTCTGTGTCTGTGTGTGTGTGTGTGTGTGTGTGTGTGTGTGTGTGTGTGTGTGTGTCCGTTGAAAACTTTCCTCCAAAACAAACACCCACTCAAAAGCTAAGTATCAGCGAGCGCTAACCGCTGTCCGAGGCCGGGGGCCAGTGGGCGGGCCTCAGTGGAGGCTGCTGCACTGGGCCCGCATCGATCCTGCACCCCGTGGGTGTCACTATGATGGATCGTGCTACCAGGTTTCCGTGGGGACCGGGCGGTTGACCCCCCCTCCCCCTCTCTCCCTCTATTGATGAGCTCACCACCCACCCTCTCTCCCCCCCCCACTCCTCCTGGTTAAGTACTTTTCTCCCCGGGTTAATGAACTAAAAACATGGGACGATTGGAGGGACCAGAATGATTGGTTGCTGCCTGTGCGCCTGTGTGTGCGTGTGCCTGTGTGTGTGTGTATGTGTGTGTGTGTGTGTGTGCCTGTGTGTGTGTGTGTGTGCAGTTTCATTTTGGCGGGCTGAAATTGAAGTTTTGTCGACATGTGCGGTCAGGCATGGAGAGCGACTCTGATTTACATGGAATTGCGAACACAATCAACCCTGTATGACAGAGACACACACACGCGTACGCACACACAGCCCTTTGATCCACAAGGACCTTGCAATCACTTAGAAACTTCCATTTGTAATGGTTCTTGTTCTTGCTTGAGAGAAACGTGAAAACAATGATTAAGGAGTCCTTACAACATGGAAAAAAATTGAAATAGATTTTCCTGACTCTCTTACTGTAATCAAATCAACTCTGGACTCTGATGGCAAACAGACTTTAGCTTGAACAGATGTAGATAAGAAACACTCCAGAGTCGGAGGAAATCCTAAATGGAAGGAAAGCAGGAGCAGTAGCCTAATTCTACGGCCGAACTTGTTGTTATCACAGCCGGTCGCCCCCCGGGACAGACAGGGCAGCAGGGAAGACACAGAATGCAATTGAGAGCAGCATTTGAAAATCCAATCGGGAAATGGCCTAACAATGGAGTCGGCGGGAAGTCCGAGTCTGAGTCCAAGACTTTCTATTTGTCTTTCATCGTTGAGGAGGTGTAATCAACGTAAATGATTACCTGACATGTGTTTTGAGTTTATTGAGCTTCAAATTACAATTAACAGATATTTTAGCAACGTCTCCCTGTCTCAGCGTTTATGTACGAACAGCACGAGACCTTTACATTAACCAGACGCTATACTCCTACCCCCGGGCTATTGTGTTGTTCTTTGTGTAATTTTCGATCAAAGTATGACTAAACATGAACTAAATAAAACCAACCTTCCGGAACGTTGCATCAACGCAGGTTATTGCGGACGCTGTCTCTAATCCATCCCACGTGAGATCACTTAGCATATAATCCGGATGTTGGGTGACATCACCTGGCACCGCATTGTGGCTAATCAGAGCTCAGCGCCTTGCACCCACTGAACTCCAGTGTTCAGTCGTTCGCAAAGAACCGATCATCTTGGACCTACAGACCTTATTCACCTATAGCGGCAAGATCGGCTAGTCAGTTAGGAAACCTCCAGGAATCCTCAGGGAAAACCAGGACAGCTCAACGGAAATGCCTTCGAAATGAGATCCAGACGGGCGATGGAATGAAACAGGATGCATCGAGTTGTCATGGTTTGCTCAAAGATTCTAGAAGGTTTACAAACCCAGACTAACCAATAGGAGGACTTCACATGATGTCGCCCACAATCCAAGCTGCCATCTTGCTTCTACTTCCCCATTATAATAAGACTCAGAAACCTGGAGGCCTCCAGGTTAATCTTACCCTAACCTGGAGGCCTCCTGGTTAATCTTACCCTAACCTGGAGGCCTCCAGGTTAATCTTACCCTAACCTGGAGGCCTCAAGGTTAATCTTACCCTAACCTGGAGGCCTCAAGGTTAATCTTACCCTAACCTGGAGGCCTCCAGGTTAATCTTACCCTAACCTGGAGGCTTCCAGGTTAATCTTACCCTAACCTGGAGGCCTCAAGGTTAATCTTACCCTAACCTGGAGGCCTCCTGGTTAATCTTACCCTAACCTGGAGGCCTCCAGGTTAATCTTACCCTAACCTGGAGGCCTCCTGGTTAATCTTACCCTAACCTGGAGGCCTCAAGGTTAATCTTACCCTAACCTGGAGGCCTCAAGGTTAATCTTACCCTAACCTGGAGGCCTCAAGGTTAATCGTACCCTATGGTGAAACAGCAGCAGGATGGCGGGCTTCATGTGAGTAAACCTCAGATCAGGTGATGGAACCCCCCGGTCTGCAGGGGAGGCCCCCATCACTACCTCCAGCCCTGCCCTGCCCTGCCCTGCCCTGCCCTGCCCTGCCGGCCCCGTCACACGGTGGTGATCTTCTTGTCCTTGGTGGCCTGCTTGATGGCGGCCTGCTCGCAGACGATCTCCTTGAGGCGCTGCAGGCGGACGTTCTGCGTGCCCATGTCGCCCACGCCCGTCTGGCTGCGCTGCAGCAGGGACAGGGCGTTGATGTACTCCAGCTCCGTGTAGCGCACGCCCTGGTCCACCACCAGGCTCAGCAGCTCGTCAGCACTGTTGTACAGCATCTCGTAGTACTGCCTGGGGGGGCATTAGTGGAGGAGGAGGACGATGAAGATGAGAGGAGGAGGAGGAGGAGGAGGGGGAGATGAGGGGAGCCGCGAGGGAATCAAATGTTTGGGAAAGCAGAGAAAAATCTGAAATTATTTCTTGCCTTGCTTTTTCATAAATCCAGTAGAGCATCTTGTGAATATGAATATACAAGAACAACAATAACAACAGCATGGAGGGAAAGAGTAGTAGAGCCTTGTAAATAACTACAGCAGGAATCAGACTGGATTGCACCCTGTGAGTCTGCCCTAGGACACAGAACAGATGGGGAGAGAGAGAGAGAGAGGGAGGGAGGGAGGGAGAGAGGGAGGGAGGGAGAGGGAGGGAGAGAGAGAGGGAGGGAGAGAGGGAGAGAGAGAGAGAGAGAAACAGACAGAGACAGAGACAGAGAGAGAGGGAGGGAGGGAGAGAGAGAGAGACAGAGAGGGAGGGAGAGAGGGAGGGAGGGATGGAGAGAGGGAGGGAGAGAGAGAGAGAGAGGGAGCGAGAGAGAGAGAGAGAGACAGAGACAGAGACAGAGAGAGAGATAGAGAGAGGGAGAGAGAGAGAGAGAGAGAGAGAGAGAGAGAGAGAGAGAGAGGGAGCGAGAGAGAAAGAGAGACAGACGGAAAGAGAGGAAGAGTAAGAGAGAGCGAGAGAGAGAGAGGGAGCGTTCGACTCTACAACCACCAGGACCTATTTTGTTGTAATAAAACAATGCTGACAGAGCCAACAGGGAGAGGCTGTGTGCAGAATGAATTGTTCCAGGGCATGAAGCCCTCGATGGGCCCTTAGAGACGGAGGCATTCTGGAGTGCATACTGATAAACAGAGCAGGTGCCCCCCCACCCTATTGTGACTCAACTCAGGACACATAAAGGTCAGAGAGTTTTAAGAAGCACTCAACCTCATCCAAAAGGAAGAAAAGCAAAGAGAGAAGAGAGTTTGGCCTAAATAGTAGTTTGCCAATTCTGTTCCTTTCTGTTGCTCTACTCATCTCTCAATGTGGCTCGGCAAAGGTTTGAAGGTCAGGATAGGTTTGTGTCTGCTATGTGGTGTGTGTGTGTGTGTGTGTGTGTGTGTGTCTGTGTGTGTGTGTGTGTCTACATGTGTAGTCTATCCGTTTAAAGTGTCAAGGTCTGCTCTCTAAGGAAGCATAATACATTCACATAAGAAAATAAATTCTGCTCTTCTTTTTCTGAATTAACAACATAAATATCTCCGAATTCGACAACAATTTTAATGAGGGAAAAATGATGCTGTTTTTCTGAATTAAACAAGTTTATTATCTTAGGACTCAAAAAAAAGAATCTGCTAGTTTTTTTCTGAAATAATGAGACACCTTAAAATCCCCACTTGAGTGATTCCCCTGAGAGCTCGGTTTTAAAGAGCAGAAGCCCCACCTGTTGATCCAGTTCTACTGTGGTTTATGTCAGAGACATTAGGAGCGGCTTGTGTCCTTGACTGATATCGATGGTTCTGTACCCTCAGGGCTGTGGGGTGTTCAGACGGGGTTGTTCTGATCTGCTGGACACTGCAGTGTTTCTCCTGGATCATTTAAACCAATACGGCGTGCTTCACGGAGATAAGAGGATGCATCTGAAGTGCACCCTCTTTTGCTACATGTGGTCAAGCCAACAGTCAGATGACATCATTTGACATGTTAACTAAAACGAGTTAATTTAGTAGCTTATATCAACCTTGTACTTGGAATCACCTTCGGGGGGTGAGGCTGAATAGCACCAGCAACCGTACTTTATACAAGCGAGAGTTTCTCCCAAGATTTTGACGAATCAAATAATTCAGAAAAAAAGGGTAGAACAACTTTTACATAACATATTGTTTTGATTCTACCAGTTGCTATGCCTCTTTCTTCCCTCAACCAAACGATGATCGACTCTCCAGTACCGCAGGCAACGACCTTCCTTCTCAGGAGGGACCACTACAGCCCTATGGGCCTGTGTGTTTACTGCTGCCGCGCTTCACCATCAACACCACATTAGCACCGCTGCTAATGTTCCCTCCGCAAAAAACTAAACGGGAGGGGAAAGAGGGTGGGAGGTGTGAGGGAGATGACGAGAGAAGGGCAGCACGGGGGGGGGGGGCTTTGTTTAGAACCAGCCAAACACTTCATTACCCAGAAACTTAGAAAGCTATTAGAAACGGTGGAAGAGCTGCTAATGAGATAACATCTTGCTAGCAGTTCTCCAAGAACCCCCCGTTCCAACACTCCCATCACACGCACAGTAAGTATCTATAAGGGATGTATACTGTACATCGGAGAGCAACCTAATGAAGAGGCAGAGTCTATAGCACCCCCTGGTACCAAAGTGCACGGGGGTTTGTTTAGCCCTCCTACACACACACACGTAGCTCCTCCCATCTGGTGCGGCTCGCTGCTGTCCAATGCGCTCCCTGGAACACGGAGCGCATTGGGCCGCTCTACCCAGCGCCACTGCGTCCGCAGGACACTGCGTGTGTGCGCGTTTGTGTGCATGCGTACGTTTGTGCGCGTGTGTGCGTGTGCGTACGCTTGTGCGCGTGCACGTCACGGGAGAGGAGAGGAGAGAGGCGAGGTGAGGCAATGACAGAGAGAGAAAGAAGAAGGGAGTTGATGAGTTGAGAGAGAGAGAGAGAGAGAGAGAGAGAGAGAGAGAGAGAGACGTGAATAGAGGGAAAGAGAGAGAGAAGATTCAGCACAAAACGAGTCCCTTCTTCGTCCCTCTTGAGCGTGAACAGAATTAACGCCACGCAGTCTGCCTCTGTCAGCGCATTTGGAACAACACATTAGTTAGCACAGTGTGTGTGTGTGTGTGTGTGTGTGTGTATGTGTGTGTGTGTGTTGGGAGGGGGGAATGGGGGGTGGGAGGGCTAGGGGCGAGGACGAGAGTAGAGGAGAAGGTTGCAGAGGACAGGAGAAGGAGAAGAGGAGGAGGCGGAGGGAGGGGCAGAAACCCCAGAGCTTGTGTCTGTGTTGACAGATGTCCGAAGCGTCACAACGCAGAGACAAACAACTTAACGCAGAACTGAAACCCAACGCGACAGCAACACGAACCAAGACCTCTCTCTCTCTCTCTGTAATGAGGACTGAGGCTCCATCGAGAGAGTGGTGGTCGCCTCGTCGGCTGGGATCATCCTCATCATAATCCTGCTCTACGGCCTTTCCTCACACACTCACACAAACACACACACAGACACACACACATACACACACAATAAGGTGTGTGGTGGGTGTCTGAGGGGTCTTTAAAGCGCCGCAGCCCCACCCCGCTGCAGTAGGAAGTGCGTGTTCCGACAGAATGGTAACGCCCGTGCTTAGTCAGGCTGAACCCCCTGAACCCCCAAGCCCCTCGCTCCCCCGCCTGAAGACACACACACACCCTGTAATGTCCCTGATGTAACCTCGGCCCAGGTGTTGGCGTGGTGGCCCTACACACCGGGTTTGTGTTCCATCTTCCCGGCGCCCGCTGCCAGGGAGCTAGTCGTGGAAACGAGCGGAAATGAGCGCTCACACACACAGAGGAATCCGTAGAGTCGGGGTGGTCTGTTGCCAGGCAACGTGAATTCATGGAGCGATTTATTACGAACTGTTTGGAAACAGACAGGGAAGAAGGGAGAGGGCGTCTGGTGATCCCGAGGATGAAGGACTGATACAGAGGGAGATACAGAGAGAGGTAGAAAGACTGGTATAGCGAGAGAGAGAGGGAGAGAGACATAGAGACGGGTTGAGAGACTGATGTCGCTCATAGAGGAAGACGTGGGGGGAGGCAATTAGAGGATAATTAATGCGGTGCTGGGATGTAATGTTTGTTGATGATCAACGTCTATACATTGATTCAAATATTCGTTCTATTTACATTGCAAATAAAAGAAAAGCTCGCTCACTCTATTTATTTTCTCTCACACATCCCCGCCACACCCTCACTCACACACACACACACACACACACACACACACACAGAAAGATCTGATGTCGACATTAGACTCTGCGACATGCTGCTGCAGTTGGAGCAGATGGTCTGTGGCCATTTGTGTGTGTGTGTGTGTGTGTGTGTGTGAGTGTGTATGTTTGTGTGTG
>NC_136951.1:20747619-20827619 GCF_949987615.1 Pollachius pollachius
CTCCTCCTCCTCCCCCTCCCCCTCCTCTTCCTCCCCCTCCTCCCCCCGCTCCTCCTCCTCCTCCCCCCCCCCCTCCTCCTCCCCTTCCTCCCCCCCCCCCCCCCCCCCCCTCCTCCTCCTCCTCCTCCTCCTCCTCCTCCTCCTCCTGGTCGCTGAGCCTCTGCCTATTGGCAGATGACCAACAGCCCGGCGGCCATCTTGCCATCACCTTCGAAGATGTACTGGAACTTGTGCTGCTGCAGGGCCGCGCCCATGGCCTCCTCGATGGCAGAGATGTCCTTGTTGAGTTTCACCACCAGGGGGTCGTAGTCCATGCTCTCCACGTTGGCCACGATGGCGTAGTTCCCCTGCTTGGCCAGGGGGATCAGGTAGTGGAAGCAGTGAACCCTGCAGGGAGGATCCATGATGAGACGATTCAGGGAATAGGAGGGAGTCAATGAGCTGCCGCTGATAGCTAAACATCAGCCTAAAGGAACCTGTACTCTTTGGGTACTGATACAAACAATCCTGGATCATTTCTACAATATCCTTTGATGTGTGGTGGGTTGAGTTTTGTTGATGCCCCGTTCAACACATAAGCTGCCCCCCCCTCCTTTATGTGGAGTTATGCAGAAGAAGGGAAGACAGATGTCCATTCCTAACTTACAGTTTCAAACTGTAAAGAGGAGTCTTTACAGTTTGAAATACCTGGAGGTCCCAGTTTCCATCAAATGGTAGATTCAGATCCTATTCTGTTCCTGCCATGTCTTGTTTGTGTTTGTATCTGTAAGTTGCTTATTCCTTTGGGGGGGTTGGACCCCCAGGCCCTGCCTCCTCCTCCTACCTGACTTCCAGGTGAAGCACCAGCAGGCAGCGGTCTGCGATGTCCTGGAAGCTGCCAGAGAGGTCGGAGAGGGTCTGCAGGATCTGCTCCCGGCTGCGCTCGCTCTCATTGGTCAGCTGGCTGTCGGGCGGGCCCAGGCAGCCCCCTGAGGAAACACAGACGTCATGCGTCGGGGGAAAGCCTCACAGGTATCTCGAAACGCACTCACGTGAGATATTCTTAATGGCACACGCATACGCACGGACACAAGAACACACACACGTCCTAAAATAATTGTCCTGATAGAGTGACCCTTTATGAAATCTGAAGTTCAAATGTTCACAAGATTCCCACAGGCCGTGATGCGTCTGCATGTAGCGTAACAAATACTACGACCAAAGGAATCCCGAGCCGCACATAGGAGAACAGAATCAGGTCAATGGAAGTAGAACACACACGCGCAGTAACGCAACCAAAATAACCATCGCACAACGACAGCAGCAGAAACAAACAGCTCCTTTGTCCTCAGTTCTGGGGGCAGTAGCGCCCCCCCAGTGCGTCCTCCTCTGGTGCTGAGGCAGCAGGAGCCCTGTCGGCCCGCTGCTCTGGACCACAGCCAGTGTGTGTGTGCAGGGGTGAGTACACTTCAGTATGTGTGTGTATGTGTGCTTGTGTGTGTTTGTATGTGTGTGTGTGTGTGTGTGTGTGTGTGTCTGTGCGTGCGTGCGTGCGTGTGTTTGGGTGCAAGAGCGCGTATTAAGTGTGTATGAATTCAGCACAGTGGAGATCAATGGCCATAAATTAGCACAGAGAGGAAAGGGAGAGACATTGGCCCCGTCACTCATATGTACGTCTATTTGGTCAAAGAGGCGTTGTGAGTGTGAGTGTGTGGTTGTGAGCATTAGTGTTTGTGGTTGCTGGGGGAATGAGGTAGGGCTTTGGTTGTGCATGTGTGGTGTGAGTGTGTGCGTGTGTGTGTATGTGTGTGCGTGTTTGTGGAGACCAACTTTTCAATGTTCAATGTTCGAGGCCAGCTCCCAAGTTGCTCTGCCTGTCCTTTGAAGGGCAGAAACTCTATTTCTCTCCTTCTTCACCATAACAATCACCTGCTCCATCTCTCTCTCACTCTCTCATTCTCTCTCTCTTACTGTTCCCCATGTCTCTCTCACTCTCTCATTCTTTCTTTCTCACTGTTCCCCACCTTTCTCTGTCTCTCTCTCTCTCACAGAGAGCATCACATGTGCACACGCATGGAAATACTAACACAGACACACACACACACTCTTGTGCATTCATGCGGTTACAAAATGTCCACCATACTATTCTATACTCCGACTATTGGGAAGCCGAGACCATGTCCAAGCATAACCTGTGCATGTGCGTGCACGTTCAGCTACATCCCTGAGCAGCACCCCTGGGTGTGCACGTGGCCCGATGCCCCCACCCTACGAGCCATGCTGTAAATGGTCAATTGATAAGCAGGAAAGCCATTGGCTTAAACAAACACTAAGACACACCAATCAGCAGAGCAAACAGCCTCCTGTGCCTCTGAGGGGAGGGAGGGGGGGAGACGCGGGTGAGTCACATCAGTGACAGCTGGGTTGATGACCGGTCGCTAGGATAAGGAGATGGTGTCTAGAGATTGGCCATCCTATTAAAAGACAGAGAGAAACGGGTAAACATGGCTTTTGTGTACTGTGTGTGTGTGTGTGTGTGTGTCTGTGTCTGTGTGTGTGTGTGTGTGTGTTTGTGTGTATGTCTGTGTGAGAAAGAGACAAAATGGGTGTTTTAAAGTATGAAGTCACTATATAGACGATATAATTAACTGTCGCCCTTTGTTAACCTTGTATGTGTGTGTATGTGTGTGTATGTGTGTGTATGTGTGTGTATGTGTGTGTGCAAGTACCCCGTTACCCAGTTTGAACATGCATTGTGGACAACATGGGAAATGAAAAACAAATTGATGCATTAAAACGTATTTAGAAACAGGTCAATTGGAGACAAAAAATACAATGACTTATTTATTAAAATGATTTTTCTGGCGTAGTCTGGAAACAGTTTCAGACGACACACAGAGAAAGAGAGAGAGAGAGAGAGAGAGAGAGAGAGAGAGAGAGAGAGAGAGAGAGAGAGAGAGAGAGAGAGAGATAATTAGATAAGATGTGTGTCTGTGGCTCTCACATCAAAGTTTTATTTGCGGATTTGCGTGTTTGTGTGCATGTGTGTGTTTGTGTCCAGATGGGTGTTTGTGTATTGTGATTGTGTGTGTGTATGCCTGCCTGTCAGTGTGAACACCCTTCAGTACAGTACATGTGTTTTGGTGAAAGGGAGGAATGATTGGCTTGTTTCCTCTTATGTGTATTTCACACGCTCTCCCTGGCACAGGAAGACTAGGAGCCCCGCTGTGATACAGGCCCAGCAGGGGGCCCCTGTACCCCGACACACACACTCAGGGACACAACCACACACACTCAGGGACACAACCACACACACACACACACACAGGGACACAACCACACACACACACACACACAAGGACACAACCACACAAACACACACACACAGGGACACAACCACACACACACACACACACACAAGGACTCAACCACACAAACACACACACACAGGGACACAACCACACACACACACACACACACACACACACAGGGACACAACCACACACACACACAGGGACACAACCACACACACACACACACACAGGGACACAACCACACACACACACACACACACAAGGACACAACCACACACACACACACACACACACACAGGGACACAACCACACACACACACACACACACACACACAGGGACACAACCACACACACACACACACACACACACACACAGGGACACAACCACACACACACACACACACACACACACAGGGACACAACCACACACACACACACACACACAGGGACACAACCACACACACACACACACACACAGGAACACAACCACACACACACACACACACACACGGACACAACCACACACACACAGACACACACAGGGACACAACCACACACACACACGTACACACACACACACACAGGGACACAACCACACACACACACACACAGGGACACAACCACACACACACACACACAGGGACACAACCACACACACACACACACAGGGACACAACCACACACACACACACAGGGACACAACCACACACACACACACACACACACACACACACACACACACAGGGACACAACCACACACACACACACACAGGGACACAACCACACACACACACACACACACACACACACACACACACACAGGGACACAACCACAAGGGGTGTCAGGTGGGCGGGGGGGCGGTGGAGGGAGGGTCACACGGCAGGGGTCCATCATTAGAGTCGGGAACAGACGTGCAGAAGGGAGACGACTTATTGGCCCTGACTGATATCTTCCTCTTCCTCCCTCTGCCCTCCACTGTCCTCCTCTTCCCATTGGCTGGTTTTCGTCTCCTTCTTCATATTTCCCGCTCTTTTCACCCAGACTTCTTCTCTTGTTGGATTCTGATTCTGATTCTGATTCTAGCTCTTTTTTCCTACGCCTGATTAAACGTTTTGTGGACTTGGTGACGCCAAAAAGTCTTTAAGTGCGGTGCGTGTGTGTGTGTGTGTGTGTGTGTGTGTGTGTGTGTGTGTGTGTGTGTGTGTTGATGCAGTTATCCTATTATTTTGCCATCCCATCTAAGAGAAACGTCTGTTGCGCACCATCTGCAGGAGATAGGGGTGGCAGACATCAGGAGGAGCACTGCATGATGGAAACACGCACACACATACAGGCAGACACACACAGGCAGACAGGCACACACACACACACACACACACCCTCCCAGCCTCTCTTTTCACTAGGGACAAACACGACATCTAAAAAGCGAGAGCTTCATAAACAAACACGATGATTGAACACAAATAAAGAAAAGAGAGAAAATGAGTCAAAGAAGGAAGCCTCGTGGTCGGTGTGTTGTCAGAGAGAGAAGCAGCTCTGGGGGAGACGGAGGGAGAAAGAGTGACGAGAGGTAAGTGAGGGGATGGCTTTAAACCGCTGCAAGGGCGGAACGATGAATGATTCATAACCGCCTGGTGGGGGGGGGGAGTGAGGCTTATTATTCTGTAGCTGCTGGTGGAGGGATGGACATCTGCAGTGGAGAGAGGGGGAGACGGCGGGAGGAGGAGGGAGAAAGAAGAGAGACTCAAACAACTCTTCATGGGGGCCTGAGCTGTGAAGAGGAGTCTCCGAGGGAGAAGATTCTAACTGACTCGGGTGTCATGAGTCAATTCAAAGTTAAAAGGCAACGATTTGAAATTCAATCTGGATCGTCTCCTTTATCGTCGTCAATGATTCGTTTTAATAATGCACTCTGTACCTTGTGAATGTCCATTTCTTACATTATGGAGGAGGTTGGCACTGCGCTGTAGTGTAACCCGTCCATGACTTGAAGGAACAACGACGACCTCTGCTTGTCAAGGACAAGGTCGGGAGGTGGGAGCCCAACTCCACCACCTCCCGAGTTACTTATCCACAGGCCGTTCTCTCCCTCCCATCTGGATAGGCGTGTGTGTGTGCGTGTGCGTGTGTGTGTGTGTGTGTGTGTGTGTCTCTCTGTGTGTATGTGTGTGTGTTTCTCTCCCTCTGCGGTGTGTGTCTCTCTCCCTCTCTGTATGTGTGTGTGTGTGTCTCTCTCTCCCTCTCTGTATGTGTATGTGTGTGTGTCTCTCTCTCTCTGTATGTGTGTGTGTGTGTCTCTATCTCTGTGTATGTGTGTGTGTTTCTCTCCCTCTGCGGTGTGTGTGTCTCTCTCCCTCTCTGTATGTGTGTGTGTGTGTGTCTCTCTCTCCCTCTCTGTATGTGTGTGTGTGTGTGTCTCTCTCCTTCTCTGTATGTGTGTGTGTGTGTCTCTCTCCCTCTCTGTATGTGTCTGTGTGTGTCTCTCTCTCCCTCTCTGTATGTGTGTGTGTGTGTGTCTCTCTCCTTCTCTGTATGTGTGATAAATCCAACTAGTGGTTCCCCAGGCACACTAGACGATACGGAGCAGCCGATTGGTCACCAGGCACACTAGACGATACAGCACAGCCGATTGGTCCCCAGGTACACTAGACGATAGGGAGCAGCCGATTGGTCCCCAGGTACACCAGACGACACGGAGCAGCCGATTAGTCCCCAGGTACAATAGACGATATGGAGCAGCCGATTGGTCCCCAGGTACACTAGACGATAGGGAGCAGCCGATTGGTCCCCAGGTACACTAGACGATAGGGAGCAGCCGATTGGTCCCCAGGTACACTAGACGATACGGAGCAGCTGATTGGTCCCCAGGTACACCAGACGATACGGAGCAGCCGATTGGTCGGCGGCGCCTGCAGCACAGATTTCATTTCATCTGCGCTGCGCTGAGTGGGACGAGAGGGACGCTCAGCGGGACTGAGCGAAGCAGAGGCCACGGTGCACGCACACACACACACACACACACACACACACACAGGGTACAGAGTAATTGCTGCACACAGTCTTTGGCCTCAGAGAATTTGAGTCTGGACTGACACAATCCCCACTCTGGTGGGCGCTGGAACGAGCACAGGGCAGCTGCAGGGACAGGGAGGTCCAGCAGAGCCGGTGTGGGTCGAGTGCACGTGTGTCTGTGTGTATGGTTCATAGATGCATATTCAGCACATTAACAAGCAACAAGCCATCCCCCACAGACACACCGGTGGACAAAGAGGACGGAGAAAAGTGGAAGTTTGACAGTAGTGCTCACACTGGCACGGAACGCTGTGTGTGTGTGTGTGTGTCTGTGTGTGTTGTGGATTAAGTGTCCAGTGCTTCGACCAGACGGCTGATAAGCCTTCCCAGTTCTCTCCTGCACAGCAATCAGCGCTCCACTTTACACACACACACACACACCTTCATTACAAACAGTTTTCTTTACCCTCTCCTTATAACCAATATTTGTTTGTGACCCACAAACACGCACACACAACACAACAATGTATCACCAACACAACCTCAAAGCCCTCAAAGGCCAATGACATCGCAAGGTTGGCCCCGCCAAATGACCAGTGTGGAGCAGCCGGCCGTGACGGCAAAAACTTCCTTTTAATGGGCCAGACTGCTTAACGCGGAGACAGGCGTAAAGGAACCTGCATCCTGCCCCCAGACGGAGCAGGAAGCCGCAGGAAGGAAGGCGGGGAAGGAGGAAGACCGAAAAGACAAAAAAGAGAAGAAGACGACGACAACGGAGAAAATGACTTGTTCATACCTGACTGCTCTCGTAATATAAAATCCAATTTGGAGGGGCATGAAGGGGGGAGGGGTGGGGGGGCAGATAACGTGGGGTGGACCCTCCCAGAGACAGAGGGAAGAGGTCTCTCTCTCGCCCTCTCTCTCTCTGTCTCTGTCTCTCACACACACACACTGACACACACAGACACGCACGCACACGCACACGCACACGCACACACACACACACACACACACGCACACGCACACGCACACGCACACGCACACACACACACACACACACACACACACACACACAGACACGTACGCCAAGGCAATACGACACACACACTTGAGCAATCCATCGCGGGCTTGGCAAACACTAAATAATGAACAATGCAGAAGGCTGTCCCGGCATGATAAGTGACTGCCCTATCCTTCCCATTAGCCCCCCCCACCACAAGAATGAATGGTAATTATGTCACAGCCCCCCACCTCACCCCAACCACACTCTTTTGGAGTCCTTATCTGCTAGTGGGGGGCATTTGGGGGGAGGGGGAGAGAGACAGGGGGAGAGGGAGAGAGAGAGAGAGAGAGAGAGAGAGAGAGAGAGCGAGTGAGAGAGAGAGAGAGAGACAGAGAGAGACAGAGAAAGAGAGACAGAGAAAGACAGACAGAGAGGCAGAGAGAGAGAGAGAGAGAGAGACAGAGAGAGAGACAGCGAGCGCACATGAGGAAGAGCTTTGCAGAGAGCAAGAGAACAAGCCAACCTCCTCATCTAATTATTTTTGATTTCTTGAACTTAAGTTGAGCTATGCGACAGAAATAATAGTCTGAGGTCAAGTAGCCGTGACAACGACTCATGTCAACGATATCCTTTGATATCGAAGCAAACACGAGTTGCAACAGCTGACCGAAATAAATGTCCTTAGGATTCTACTTCACTTCATTTTAAGTACGTACTTTGTTGTCCTATTTTAAGTGCAATGAATTTGTATGTATAAAAATGTGCTTCATAAATACAACTTCATTGATGGACTGACAATATTTTGATGAGTGGTTGGTGTTGGACAAATAGACAAGTAACATAATGTTATTCAGTGATGTAAATGTGATTGTATAAATTAGAATGTATGTATGATTCTTGCAGTTTTTTCTGATTTAATGAGATAGTATACCCTGCGACACAATCTTGCAGCTCTTTAATGAGAGTTACGAGTGTAAGTAATGTTGTGTAATGAGTGTAAAGTAATGAGCGAAAATAGATAAACAACTAAATGTTAAAAGCATATAACAAGATGCTAAAGGCTGTTATGAGGGGGATTAAATACGCTCAGCAAAATGAACAACACAAACAAACAATTGAGCTTTGGCATGATTTGATATTATAATAATTAATACCGTACATTTCACCTAATGAGGGAGCAGAGGAACAGGAACTGACTGAAAGAACGTGACTCAGAGGAGGGAAGGTACACACTTATCACTCACAGGGAAGGGATAACCAGCTAGCTTGTAGCTCACAGGTTACACACGTATCACTAACAGGGAAGGGATAACCAGCTAGCTTGTAGCTCACAGGTTACACACGTATCACTAACAGGGAAGGGATAACCAGCTAGCTTGTAGCTCACAGGTTACACACGTATCACTAACAGGGAAGGGATAACCAGCTAGCTTGTAGCTCACAGGTTACACACGTATCACTAACAGGGAAGGGATAACCAGCTAGCTTGTAGCTCACAGGTTACACACGTATCACTAACAGGGAAGGGATAACCAGCTAGCTTGTAGCTCACAGGTTACACACGTATCACTAACAGGGAAGGGATAACCAGCTAGCTTGTAGCTCACAGGTTACACACGTATCACTAACAGGGAAGGGATAACCAGCTAGCTTGTAGCTCACAGGTTACACACGTATCACTAACAGGGAAGGGATAACCAGCTAGCTTGTAGCTCACAGGTTACACACGTATCACTAACAGGGAGGGGATAACCAGCTAGCTTGTAGCTCACAGTCAGCTTCTCACTACGCACACATTCTGGTCAACAATTGCACCGTATACCACACACCATCGCTGCATCGTTGTGTTCACCACAAAAAATGTGTGTGTGGATAAGCATTTCTGTGCCAGACTGGTGTGAATTGTCTTTTTAACGTTTTCTCACTAAACTTATCTTCTCCCAGGCTACAGATTTCCACTGAACATGAAACTCGTTTTTAATAACCAAACCTAACACTCTACAGACTGGTGTGTTTTAATGTCTACGTGGCTGTGAGTATACACGGAGGTAACACGCTGACTTAAACAGATCCTAACCCTACTGTGAATGCAGCCTCTGAAACAGCAACGACACGCCATTGTCCAACTGTTGTCCAACATTGTCCAACTGTTGTCCAACATTGTCCAACTGTTGTCCGCGCCACAGCCAGAGACTGCTCATAACATCATTAACCACCTGATTCTGTCGCCCGATGAGAAGAAGCTGAGCCCCACCTCGAGAAATACACATGCCTGTTACAACACACACACACAGGCGCGCACACACACACACACACACATGCTCACCGGGGGCGTGGGGCAGGTGGGAGGAGAAGACCTTGAGGCGGACGGCGAGCCATTCCAGGCTCTCCTGGAGGTTGGCCAGGGCCTTGAGGTCACTCACGTCCCGCAGGATCTCGTTCTGTGGGATCAGCTTATCGCCTAGGTTACCCGTCAACACCTCCGACTCCTTGGCGAAGGCCGCTCTGCGGGAAACCAAGAAGGCGGTTAGTGGGGAGTTTTCGGCCCTTCTGATTGGTGGGTTTAGCAGGGTCATGTTATCTGAAGAGCCGGATTCACATTCCAAGCGGCCATCTTGGTAAAAATAGGCAAAACCAAGCAAACTCGATGTTGTCATTATTAAAAACAACAGTCAAGAAGCATCAAGACGGCGGCTTGGAATGTGCATGACATCATGTGCTACAGCAATGACATCACCACAAGCCATTATCATTCTGAAACCCACAATGTGAAATATTACATGTCAAAAAAACGCCAATAGTTGGCCAGTACAACCGGGCATTGACCACTTAAGTGATCCCCGCCCCCAACACACACCAACACCCTCACCCATTATGTGGCTTTTTATCAAAGCACTCGGCTGCCAGTCGTGCATGAGATAATCCTTCTTTCTGAGTGATGGAAAAGTCCACAGCTTTCAAATCAAAAAGCCTTGTGCTCTCTCTTACAGTATCCCTGTGTTTGTGTGTGTGTTGGGGCGAGAGAAAGAGGGAAGTGAGCGAGAGCGTGCGAGATGGCGAGGGAGCGAGAGAGATGGCGTGAGAGAGAGAGCGAGAGAGAGAGAGGGAGGGAGAGAGACACAGAGAGAGAGAGAGAGAGAGAGAGAGAGAGAGAGAGAGCGAGAGGGAGAGAGAGAGAAAGAGAGAGAGAGAGAGCGAGAGAGAGAGAGAGAGAGAGAGAGAGCGAAAGAGAGAGAGAGAGAGAGACAAAGAGAAAGGAGGCAGGCTGAGTACATGCACATGCAGAAAATAAAATGAATTGGCTTTCTCTGGCCACATAAGCAATTTATTTATTTACTTGACTATTCCTCTTCAATGAGTTCCAGAACGATCCCTGAGGGCTGCGCACATCCACAGCCAATTTGGATAAGACTGACCCCCCCTCACCTCCCCCCTCTCTCTTTCTTCCCATTTTGTTTCTCTCTGTGCGGGGGTCTGCTCCGAGACACGCTTAAAGGAGAGCAATCATGACTTACTTTATGGCCACGTCTTAGTCAACAGAACCAAGGCTCAGGAACACGCAGGATGAGAGCGAAGGGACAGACCGGGG
The DNA here is from genome assembly GCF_949987615.1 of Pollachius pollachius. Taxonomy (NCBI): domain Eukaryota; kingdom Metazoa; phylum Chordata; class Actinopteri; order Gadiformes; family Gadidae; genus Pollachius; species Pollachius pollachius. The sequence continues at coordinate 20,758,518 of NC_136951.1, forward strand.
GGGGACGGTGTGTGTGATTGTTGAGTGGGTTGTGTAGATGTGTTTGTGTGTGTGGGTGTGGGGGAAGAGGGGGGATGCTAGTGCGCATATTTGTGTGTATGCTTTGTTGTGTGTATGTGTGTGTGTGTTTGTGTGTTGCGTGCATGCAAGTTTGGAAGAGTGTCTACGTTTGCGTGAGTCTCCTGAGTGCGTCTGTGTGTTTTGTGCGTTTGCGTACGTGTGTATTGCACGTGTGTACATTGTGTGTACATGTGTAGGCCCAGAAGCCCTGGACACACAGCAAGACCCCTTACACCTCCTCCCCTCTCCTGGTGAAGTCCTCCTCCCCCTCCTCCTCCTCCTCCTCCTCCCCTCACCTGGTGAAGTCCCCCTCCTCCTCCTCCCCCTCCTCCTCCTCCTCCTCCTCTTCCTCCCCCTCCTCCTCCTCCCCCTCCTCCCCCCCTCCTCCTCCCCCTCCTCCTTCTCCTTCTCCTCCTCCTCCCCTCACCTGGTGAAGTCCTCCTCCTCCTCCTCCCCCTCCTCCTCCTCCTCTTCCTCCCCCTCCTCCTCCTCCCCCTCCTCCTCCTCCTCCTCCCGTCACCTGGTGAAGTCCTCCTCCTCCTCCCTCTAGTCTCCATCCCACCTCCTCCTCCTCCCCTCACCTGGTGAAGTCCTCCTCCTCCTCCTCCTCCCCCTCCTCCTCCTCCTCCTCCTCCCCTCACCTGGTGAAGTCCTCCTCCTCCTCCCTCTGCTGCCGGGCCTGCCGGGGCTGGCTCATGTTGGCCCAGTTGGGGAGGGACTGCAGCAGGCGGCTGATGTCCTCGTCCTTGGACCAGGAGGCACTGATGGTCAGCTTCTCCTCACACTGGACGATGCCCCTGGAGGGAAGGACACACACACACACACACACACGCACACACACATACAAAATATATCAATGTTGTATCTAGATTAGATGTACGCATACAGACAGAGAATGTCATGAAGACACAGAGGACGTTTTTAGTTTACCACAAACAGAGCGGGCTAACAGAAAAGGCAGCGTTTGATTTGGCTTCCAATCGCAACGTCTGTTTATGTTTTGGGTAGCCAGCTTGTGTTTCGTCTCGCACACATTAATGCTGTCCCTGCCGGCGACCAACTGTCAAATGACAATGAAATAAACAAAGTAAATAAAGATTTACGCTAGCCATGCTAGCGTGTCCCCACAAAGCATCCCCGCAGAGTGTGGGTGCTGCGTCTTGAGAGTGTCACTCGGCATTGTTCCTCATTACACGAGACTTTGAAGCGTTGTGAAGCGGGATTAGGGCAGGCGGCCAACACTCGCTCTTCGGTTGTGTCTGATTCACCAGCGCTTTGCTCTTCATTAAACGGAACGCACGCGTGGAGCGGCCATGAAGACCACGTCCTCTGGGAGTCCCATCAGCAGACATCCCCCCGACGGGACAAACACACATCCTCACTGAGCTCAACCACAACACGCACACGTCCAACGTCTCCGCTGGGCTTGGAATCGCCTTCGCCAGGACCCCATAGTGGGGTCTCATAGCAACAGAGGCCCGACCTGTGACCGCGTCCAGATGGACGCACAGCGGTCTAGCGATGCTCTCATCTAGCCTCCCTCCTTTCATCTCACAGCATCAATAGCCTGCCCTCCCCTCACCTGCTCAGGTGAGTCTGCAGCCAGGGGAACATGGATGTGTGTGTGTGTATGTGTGTGTATGTTTAAGGGTTTTTGCCTATGTGTGAATAATGTGCCAGAATTTTGTGTGTATGCATGTGTGAGAATGATGTGCTTTTGGTTGTGTGTTTGCAAGTGTGTGTACCGGTGCATAAATGTGCCCCTGTGGATGTGTGCCTGTGTATGTGCCTAAACATGTGTGCCTGTCTGTGTGTGTGTGGTGTGTGTGTGCCTATACATGTGTGCCTGTGTGTGTGTGCCTGTGTGTGTGTGTGTGTGTGTGTGTGTGTGTGTGGTGTGTGTGTGCCTGTGTGCGCGTGTCTAAAATTCAATTGAACATTCCTACAAGGGAAAAAATCCCAATTGTTGATGTAAGCAGTTATTGTTTGTATGAAGTACTGCCTCTCAACTCCCCCTCTAATACTTTTAATAAAAACCTTGAATAATGCATACGGCAGCAAACAGCAGTGCATTACAATTTGAAACATCGACAGCAGTTCATGATGATGAGGGGAAATAAATAACATTTTATGTTCAGCTCTGCCTCACGCCTCTTGTCTCCGTCTGGGCATATTATGGTTTAGCATTTTTGCTTTTGACCATTTTGAATTTATTACCTATTTTTTCTTCTACTACTGTATTTTTCCTACTACTATTACTGTCTACTGCTACGTGGCCCCCATATTTCCCTATCTGGGATCAATAAAGTATTATGTTAACTGAAAGAAGAAAAAGGTTGTAGCATCAGTGATGTCCCCCTTGGTTCACACAAGGCTGTGTTGAGGGGGCAGCAACCAGCAGCACAAGTTCTCCATATTTGCCAGAGGCCAAAACTCATTAATATTCTGTCCTTATTAAACTTTTAATTTAATCAAATTGTCAACCTGGACTGAGCAAAATACATAATATGGAGACGAACTAGCTACTGAGGTCCTAGCCAAACTAATGAAAGATTAAAGAGTAAATCTAATTTCTTCCTGTTGACTCAGAATGGTGACATTCATTCATTATAACACCAACCACTGAGCGGTTGTTAGAGGACCGACATGCTAGCCTGGTCCTACCAGACTCTCGTTCTTCATTTCATTTGCACAGAGAGTCTGGACCTACTCAATTGACAAACGTTAACTCACTTGAAGGTGGGTATCTGTTGAAGTTTAAAACTATTGGATGTGCCCAGTGCCACTCTGGATCTGCCATAACCAATCGCTAACGTTTGGCCGGGAATCACGTTGCGCGCAGGCTGTAGACAAACCAAACACTGTGCGTGAAGCTGTCCGTCAACGACAGCTGACTTTGACGTCATTGATCCCAGTCACTCCCTCTGTTCGCTGATTGGACGCAGAAGATTTGGACGGAGAAAACCCACTAACATACCACAGACGCAGACGTAGTGCTGAAGGGAAATTCTAATTGAGCGGAAGTACTTAGGCGGGCGGAGCCAGGCTACCTACATGCTAGTCTCATCCCAGAAACACCTAAAGGGCGCCAGAGAACCTACAGTCTGCTCTACTTTGCCATCATCCGCCCTGTCCCCTGAGCTTCACCTGTACGCAGTGTTGCAGATGTCTTTGTACTCCTTCAGCTTGTCACACACCATCTCCAGGAACTGGTTGGAGTAGGCACTGAGGTCCTGCATCAGGTTCATCAGATCCTGGATGGACTTCTCCACCACCACGGTGCTCTGAGGAGAACAGGGAGAGAGACATTAGTAAGTCAAGATTCATTCCTTCATCCACAAACATAAATCACAACAGCAGAGCTGTCAAGAAGCATCATCTCAACAGAAACAGAAAGGCACCAAACAACACAACTATGAAGGTGGCTCCATTGCAGGGTCTGAATCAGTGATGGGAACGGTACTTTAGAAAAGTAATTAGTTATAGTTACTTACTACTTAATAAAAAAAATAAAAAAAAAGTAACTAGTTACCAGGGAAAGTAACTATTTGCTCTCTGTCAAAGAATTTGGCTTTTCTGAGCAGTTTTCACTTGGCCTTATTCTGTTAAATGGTTGAAATGCCCATTCAAGGCCCTGATATACTTCCAACTGGATTTAATTTGCTTGATTGCAAAGGCTGTGGAACATCTGCCGAATACTACAGAAAATGCTCATCGGATTGCTCCGGATTTCTGCTGCTTCATTGAATCTGTTTGGTTTGTGCATGTGCGTTTGCGCGTGTGTGTGTGTGTGTGTGTGTGTGTGTGTGTGTGTGTGTGTGTGTGTGTGTGTGTGGCGCGCATGTCCTGGCTTGTGCGTAAAAACACTGGCTCCGATTGGCTACCATGAAACTTGACTCTGCCTTAGCCAATCATAATCGCTTATCTCGTTGTTAACCCGCCCAGTCTCCTCGCTAGCAGTTTGTGTTTGGAGCCAGGGGTGCCTTCGGATTACGCAGTTTATTAAATTAATTCATAGTAACGCACCGCATTTAACGTACAGTAACGGTAACGGCATTGTAACGACGGTAACAGTAATTAGTTAGATAACCCCGTTACTGAAAAAATAACGGTGTTACCTAATGCTGTTCTTTTAAGCGGCGTTATTGCAAACACTGGTCTGAATGCTGCTGTTTAAAGGTGTACACACCTAACAATAGTGAAATAGAGAGAGAGAGAGAGAGAGAGAGAGAGAGAGAGAGAGAGAGAGAGAGGGAGAAGGAGAGGGAGAGGGAAATAGAGAGAGAGAGAGAGGGAGAGGGAGAGGGAGAGAGGGAGAGGGAGAGAGATAGAGAGAGAGAGAGAGAGAGGGAGAGGGAGAGAAATAGAGAGGGGGAGAGAGAGAGAGAGAGGTTATGATGGGATGTTCTGCAGCAGGTGTCAGGAACAGAGGATCACAGGACTAAATTAGGAAAAGATGGAGAGAGAGAGGATGGTCATTATTGTGTTCTGTGTTGAGGGGGTGGAAGAGAGAGTGAGAGAGAGACTATGACAACAGCAGTTTATATTCTAGGAACTGTCTGTCTGCTGGTCTCCAGGTGACTGAACAATCGCCTGTCTACCTGTTGGAGAGGCTGTCACAAGTAATACACCTATGGCTGGATGGACCATTGTGCGAACGTCAAAGATTCTGTGTGTGCGTTTGTTTGCATGTGTCATAGGGCTCTGTGCACTGCGAGCCGTGTGTGTGTGTGTGTGTGTGTGTGTGTGTGTGTGTGTGTGTGTGTGTGTGTGTGTGTGAAACGTGCGGAACTAGGAGCCATGGCAAGGCTGTGACAGCAGTCATTACAGATTAGCCAACACGGTGTGACTAATAGCCTGCTTGGAAGCAGCATTGCTCCTTCACAAACACACACACACACACGTATATTCACACACACACACACACACACACACACACACACACACACACACAGGGCAAACTTTGAAACACACTCTATGAGTAATTTGAAAGCCGTTCAATGGGATTGTCACTGGTTGCCTGCCCCCCACCACTTACCAATCTCTCCCATACAACAGCTCTGATAAACCACCATTACTGTAGCAACAGTCTGGACCCTCACTCCAACACTACAATGCACAGCAATGACCAGGAAGTGGCAGGCTTCGAGAGACGCACACAACCTGACACACACACAAACATAATCAAACACACACCAACACAATCTCGTCACCTCCAAATGATTCACCTTCATATTATCAAATAAATTAAATCAACCAAAAAGTGAACTTCTACAAATGACAAACTCTCCAGTGAACACAAGGATTTCCATGATTCCCCATTTGTACTGCGGGCAAATACAAGCACATGTCTGCCTCTGTATGCCAGGGTGGGCTCGTCGTCTGTCGGTTTACACGACTGAAATAGCACACAAAACAAGAACGTGGAAAACCCCAAAAATACATAAAATCGATTTGTGTGGGTGAGGTGGAATCCTTGCTTGTTTGGAAAGCACACCTCGACGAGACTTGATAAAAGCCAGAAATACAATAGAAACCCGGTTAACCGTAATATAAACAAAATCACCAACAGCATTCTATTCGGCCCGGGTCTTTTGAATGAGATTAGTACCGACCCCAGTGTAACCACTAGTACCACTCTGTGGTACAGCACACAGATCCGTCAGGAGATGACAGGAGGAGACTGAAGGGGGCAGTAGTGTCTAGTTGGAGATCACACACACACACACACACACACACACCCATCACATGCCCAGCCACCGTGCGGTGTGATGTTAATATTAACAGCCGTTTGGTCGCCTCAGCTGCTCTTCCTTGATCCATGTCTGTCATAGGAGCAGGTAAGCCCACGGACACACCAAAACACACACACACACACACAGGCTGCAGCAGACACACACCAGGCCGTGTGGGGGACTAGCTGCAGCGTTGCAGCCAGACCGTAGCTATAATGTGTGCACATTGTACCATTAGAGGGCAGGACTGCTTTGCTCTGATTTCGGTGTCGCTGTACTTCCTTCCCTTGTGCTTTTGCAGGTTACCTTCAAACATGTTCTGATGATTTTCTTTTCTACATGAAAAAAATATTGATGCATATACATTTATATATTTAGCATGATATAGATATTGATTCAGTGGTACTGTGTGGCACATTCACACTATAGATTGTGAAGAATCCAGAATAACATGATTGTGTGAACAAAGAAAGAAAAAATCTAATAATGGGTTTCCTTCCTTTGTTCTATGCATTGCATCCCACAGACAATGAGCAAGTGTGTGTGTGTGTGTGTGTGTGTGTGTGTGTGTGTGTGTGTGTGTGTGTGTGTGTGTGTGTGTGTGTGTGTGTGTGTGTGCTCCCCTGTTCTCCTTGAGGAGTGAAAAGTCAATAAGACGCAGAGTCAGCGTGAGGGGAAGAGTAAACACAATGGCCGCCCCGATCCATTGCTCTCCGTCCGCCAGAGGCGGCCAGCCCTGCCCGCTCTAATCCTGCTCAGTTAACACAGCCATTCGTCTTAGGCTGCAGGAATCATTAAAAAGTAATCAAGGGCCCGAATGAGAATTGAGAAGATGGAAGAAGAGAGAGAGGAAGAGAGAGAGAGGTAAAAAGAGATAGAGAGACAGACAGATACAGAGACGGAGAGACAGAGAGAGAGAGGGGGGGGGGGAAGAGAGACAGAGAAGAAAGACAGAGAAAGAGAGAGAGAAAGAGCGAGAGAGAGTGAGAGCGAAAGAGAGCGCAAGAGAGAGAGGGAGAGAGAGAAAGAGAGAGAGGGAGAGAGAGAAAGAGAGAGCGTGAGAGAGCCCGAGCGAGAGACAGAGTGGGATAGCCAGGTTCTGTTGGTTCTGCTTCGTCTTGGTCGACTGTGACACTGAAAGAGGAATCGGGCTCGGGAGGTTGCTGTGTTTCAGTTCAGTTCAATCTCTCCGTCTCTCGCCCTCCATCGCTCTCTCTCCCTAATGGCTTGCAACCACATTGTCTGCCATTACGGCGTGACAAACAACAGCCATACATCTTGTGTGTACGTGAAGCCCAGAGAATCCCACCCCCCCCCCAATCTCCAGGAGCCATGATTGCTCGCACTTAGCGTCTTGTCTTTCATACCGCTGCCGTCCTAAGAGCCCAATCACTAAAGGAAATGTGATTTCTCCCATCTTTTACCCGCCATACTTAGCAGACTGTTCACTTTTTGGGCGTGTGATCGACCGCAACCGAGAGGGGAGGGGGGAAGACTGCCCCCCCCCCGGGGACCAGGGGGGGGTAAAGCCATCGCTGTGTCTTACCAACACTACAGACACTCTGTTTGGAAGTGGGGGACGAATATTAATCATCACATGGAATAAAGGAAGGATCTCTGGATGATCAGATGGGAGAACAACATCATCAGGGTTGGCATCATTGCGTGACAACAATAGGCGCCCGAGGAACCAACGGAAACATTGGCTTGAGCAGTGATGAGATTCATGGGAGTCGATATACGTCACGAATATTAGGTTCAGAGACCAATCTAAAACCACTTTCTGGGTTGTGGGGTGGAAACAAGGGAAAACAAGGGACCTGAATATGAAATGGGTGAAGGGGTTCCCTGATCAACACAGCGCCCCTATGTTTGGCTGTGCCGTACACCGGCCACACTGACCCCTGATGCATCGACTTGTGTAATGGGTTGTACTCTAAACGCCTTACATGGCATTCAGGTCTGCAAACCACACAAAAACAATACATTCACACACATGCACATCTGCACATGCTCCAACACACACACACACACACACACACACAGTTCCCCATTCTCAGGGGCGAAGGGAGGGAATGGGGCGCGGCCGTGACAGGTCGTTCATCATCGTCACGGCAGCGACACACTTCGAGGACTCCCCCGACACACGCCGCATGGCGTACATGATCCCGCCAGCTCCACTGTAACACACACACTTATCTTTGTGTGTTTGTGTGTCCCCTTCCATGTGTTCGTACCTCTGTGTGCATGCCTTCAGGTGTGCCTCTACGTCTAGCCCCTGAGCAGCAGTGTGTGCTGCTAGTCTTTCCAGGTGTGTGCGTGAGCGGCACGCCGGTGTGGGCGTGGCGTGCAGCGCTGCAGAGGCGCTAGGCATGTTAGCGCACTATAAATGGAAATGGAGCCGGGGGTCAGAGGGCTGTTTTCTGATTAGCTCCAGTGGGCCGCTGCTCGGCGTCTCACGCTGATCAACATGCTCACCGGGGAACCCACCAATCACCACATCACCGAACCCCACCTTCAAGTGCGATTGGATTAATGGATGGGGACACGCGCAAACACGAGCACACACTCGTGCATATGAGCGTGCACACTCACACACACAGGTGACTTCAACGTATGTGTGTGTGACCTGGCATGGACCGATTCCAAGTTGATCATCTCCCATAACGTCCAGTCGTTGTGCTTGAGACCGCTGGCTCACAGCCAACCGACCGCCGTGTGTGTGGACCAGGAGAACAAGTTAAATCATTTGTCTGATGAAGTCTATGAGATCTGAAGCCCCAGCCGCTGAAGGAGCTCATACTGCATCAACCGCATCGTTCTGTATTCACACCGCCACGCGGACGATGACTGCAGAAACAAGGAACACAAATAAACACGGAGGAGGCGTGCGGTGATGGATTAAACGTGTGGGTAATGATCACCGCAGTGAACGCCTTAGTGGCTGAGCAGAGGTGGGACTCTGAAACACATGGAGGAGGAGTCTACCTCCATCTTCTCTCCCCTGCAGAGATGCTTAATGTAGTGTTTGCAGACGTTGTAATTGAGAAATGAGGACCAATATCACACTTGGGTGATCACAGATGAAGCGCCTTCACACAAACACACACACACACACATATGTTCCGCCCAACTGCGGCACGCCCCCGCCAGATCAACACCCATCTAGTGACACCCAGAGTGGGACTCCCTCCCTCTATGCCTGCATTCTGTGATTTAGCATGGCGCCCCCGGAAGGCACTCCCACTAATCATATCCCTATGTTACCCCCAGAGGGTTCACCCAGGAACACAGAGACACAGACACACACACACACACACACACACACCTCCTCCCTGCGTCATTATCTCCTGCAAATAGTGGTCGGGGCTGGGGCAGCCCACAGACACCCCAGAAAACACCCACCAGCTTTCTGTGATGCCCCCCTAAGAAGAACAGCTCCAATGGAGAAAATGGTGTCCGTGTGACAATGATAGAGTGGGCAGAGAGAAAGAGTGTGTGCGCCTGTGTGTGTGTTTTAGCTGGTGATTGAGATGAGAAAGAAGAATAAAAAGGAAACTGTTCTGCTGTTTTGTGTGTGTGTTCATCTTAAGTGGTGTGTTACTTTGTGTGTGTGTGTGTGTGTGTGTGTGTGTGTGTGTGTGTGTGTGTGTGTGTGTGTGGGGGGGGGGGGGGGGATACAATAGGTCCATATGGGTCTAATGGACCACATAGAGGAACATATATCCCCTGCAGAACGCATTACAATGACACTGCTGGTGATGTACCCGGCACATAATCATGCATGCATATTCTTATGCACACACACACATACGAAAACACACACACACACACACACACACACACACACACACACACACACACACACACTTTATGTATGCATATTTCTATACATAAATATACATGCCTTAGAGCATAAGGCTGGTCGCTTCTGAATTCAGAACATTTACTTGCCTCTCAGAACTAGAGCGATAACTTTTATCTTGGGCCCTGTCCCTCCTGCTACAAGCTTTCCTTCAAACCAAAGGGCATGTTTGTAGCAGAGCTGACATTTTAACTCCTCTCTTTTAACCACCTCTGTGGGCATAGATTATGTGCAAAGACTACACACACACACACGCGCACACACATACATGAACACAAAGGCACTCAGGCACACGCACACCTAGAAACTTGGAGTTCCCCCGGCATCGAGGCATGAGCCGGGCAGTGCATGTGTCTGGTGGGAGATAACTGGGTGGCAGGTGTGCTTTGTGTGTGTGTTATAGTGTTTGTGTGTGTATGTGTGTGTGTGTGTTATAGTGTGTGAGTGTGTGTGTGTGTGTGTGTTATAGTGTGTGAGTGTGTGTGTGTGTGTGTGTTATAGTGTGTGAGTGTGAGTGTGAGTGTGTGTTATAGTGTGTGAGTGTGTGTGTGTGTGTGTGTGTTATAGTGTGAGTGTGAGTGTGAGTGTGTGTGTGTGTGTGTGTTATAGTGTGTGAGTGTGTGTGTGTGTGTTATAGTGTGAGTGTGTGTGTGTGTTTGTGTTATAGTGTGTGAGTGTGAGTGTGTGTGTGTGTGTGTGTGTGTGTAGGTGTACAGGGGAGTGCTGAGCTGCAGGCTACTAAGGGGCCTTCTGCCAGAGTAGAGACACGGGGATTGAAAAGAAAATCCATGCAAGTGCCCATGAGCAAGTCAAGGAATTCCCATCAGTCAGGAGGAGGAGGGGGGGGGAAGAGACGTGGTCTGACACACACGCCTCGAGGTACAACCGCAAGTTGAAAACCCCAATGGAAAATCAATGGGCGTTCAATCTATTAAAATGACATATGCTACAAGTGATGAATAATTGTCTGTTGAAGGCGCTTAGCGAACAAGAATAGCCGCTCTAACCAATGGAATCACAGCACTCCACCTGGGGTTATTTAAAGAGAACACAAATATCACCATTGTACGCCCTGAGTAATTGTGACAGGTTTATGAGGTAGCCAAATCCCTTGATAGGCTAAACAGTTGTTAAATTGTCGACGGATGCTTAAACACAATTCTCTTTATGCCGGATAAAAGGGATTCGGGAACGTTTGGGCTAATTGGAATGGCATTCATGGTTTTTCCTCCCTTCTCTCTTGGCGTGATGAGGCCTATATTGGGGGCTGCTGTGGACGAGATCTCAGTTCACCCCGAAGGGGAAGTGGCCACAGCGGTGGTCCGTCTGGGTGCCAGATACAGCCGTTTATTCTGTATATTCATTTGAAATGCTCACAATACCATTCAATTCACCTCAACAATATCAGTGTGTTTGCTGTGACAGTCCTGCCGTTGGTTAAAAACAGCAAGACTAAATGCTTTTGAAAGCAAGATCCGGGGTATTTTGCCTTTAACAGTTTTACCTTCTATGGTAATTGTAAATCTGAACACCGTAAGATAAGTGATTGAGAATCATTTGAAGGAACCTATGCACTTCCAGTGTGCCACAATGATTTCCACCAACCAGAATTAATTCCCACATTACTCTATCGAGAACATGGAGGAGATAAACAAAGGGATTTGTTGAATGGTATTTGTGAGGTTGGTGAATGGGTGAGTGGAGGCGAGTGAACAAGTGAGTGAGTGGGGAGTGAAAGGTTGAGTGAGTGAATCAGTTAGTTGGTGACTGAATAAGTATGTGGTATGAGTGTGGAGTATGTTGGTGAGTGAGTGAGTGAGCATACACTTGCTCATGAACCAGTGAGTGAGTGAGAAGGGACCACACTGGCAGCTTTAAGTTGTAACTGGTGCGGTTACAAGGTTTTTTCAAGGTATTGTATCGCAATAAGAAAATCCAGTATGGTGACAACACTAGGTTGGATGCTGCTGAGAAGATCCATAATAAAGAGATTTGAAAGCACCGTGGCCACACACACACACACACTGTGTGTGTACAGCATGTGTGTTTGTTTGAGTTTTCTTGTGTATGTGTGCACACATTGTATGTGTGTTCATGTGTGTGTTGCTTGTTTGTGTACAGTGTGTGTTTCACTGACAACAGGAAGCCAATCAACAAAATGTGATCAGACCCCCTGCAACGAAGATTGAAGACACACAACACACACACACACACACACACACACACACACACACACACACACACACACACACACACTACCTTCCAAATGTTGCACCACCTGATAAAGGTCAGTGTCATTATGCCTGTTTACCTGTTTGTGCGCATCGGTGTTTGTGTAACTAGATTGTGAATGTGTAATGTCTAAATATGTCACCGTGCAATGCCCCAACCTCCCCCCCCCACAAGTCAATCGGGAGATGCTGTAGGTCAGAGTCATTAGCAGCTATTGTCAAGCAAACGCCGCACAATGCAGCAGGCAGATGAAGCCCTTCATGGCCAATCAGAGAGCGCGTGTGTGTGGGTACACAAAAACATCAGCAGAAGCATGCACTCACAAATACTCACACACACATGAAAACACGCCACTTGTTAGTGTGCACTGTGGGGAGGTGGCCGGGTCCCGATGAAAGCTACTTAGCAGCAAGAGCTGAGAGCCAATGTGAGGGAATGAAGCTTAATGTAATTATGGCTCCGCACTGTGAACACACAGGAACACAGTGGGGAAGCACACGCACACACACACACACACACACATGAACGTGAATATAACCACACATACAAACACATCCAAACACACACACACACACACACACACATGAACGTGAATATAAACACATACAAACACATCCAAAGACACACACACACACATCCAAACACACACACACACACACACACACACACACACACACACACACACACACACACACACACACACACACACACATCCAAACACACACACACACACACAAACACACACACACACACCACACACACACACACACACAGTGCCTTTGCAGGTGGTTAGCTACCGTGTTTCAGGTTAATTGAACAGGAAGTCGTTTTCAATCTTGCAGGAGACAAACCAGGGAGAGTCTGAAGTGTGTGTGTTCATCTTAAGTAGTGTGTTACTTTGAGTACCGCCTCTGTCAGTGAGTGTGTGTGTGTGTGTGTGTGTGTGTGTGTGTGTGTGTGTGTGTGTGTGTGTGTGTGTGTGTGTGTGTGTGTGTGTGTTAGTTGGGGAATATATGCTAAGGTGTATGGGGCTGTATGTTAATGTGTGTGTGTGTTTGTTAGTTGGGGAATGTATGTTAAGGTGTGTGTGCGTTCTTACGTGTGTGGGGAATGTAAGTTAAGGATTTTTTGCGCATGTAAGTGTATTCCCCATGCATGCGTGCCTTTGTTTGTGGGGACGTATGTTTAGGTGTGTGTGGTGATGTATTTGTAGGTGTGTGTGTGGTGATGTATTTGTAGGCGTGTGTGTGGTGATGTATTTGTAGGTGTGTGTGTGGTGATGTATTTGTAGGTGTGTGTTTGTGTTGGGGGGGGGCAGAGGTTTCTACCAAGATTAATGGAGCCAATCTCCTATACAGTGGAGTGACCACCCCCCCCCCCCCCTCCCCCATCACCATGTCCCCCCTCCCACAATTCTAATTAAATGAATCAATCAGGGCAGCAGCAACAGCGGGCAGATAGCATCACACCAACAGGGGTAACAACAGAGAGAGAGAGAGAGAGAGAGAGAGAGAGAGACATAGACTGCCAGAGAGAGAGAGAGAGATAGAGAGATACAGAGAGAGGAATAAAATGCGAATAAAAAAACAAAGTAAACTAATACACATTGGGGAGAAAAAGGATGGAGAAACACAAGAACAACAACCATGTGAATAAATTGGCAAGAGGTCAGAGGCACCAGATAAATACATGAAAGAAGAAGAATAAAAACAAAACATCAAAACAAGACCTAAAGGAAACCATCACGGCTAGCTAGCTATCTATGTAGATAGTTAGCTGGCTATGTCGATAGCTAGCTGGCTATGTAGATAGCTTGCTAGCTATGTAGATAGCTAGCTGGCTATGTAGATAGCTAGTGACCATCAGACGTGTGTGATATCAAACCGGGGCCGACATCAACCTTTCCACCTCCCAACGCGCCGCTTATCTACTCAAACCGGACCGTGCTCATATTTATAATATTATTACCATACATACGCGTTTGTATACAGTGAAATGTCTCGGTATCCTGCTGCCTCCCCCTGATAGGCCAATCAGCCCTTCATCGTTGTCATAGTTATTAACTTTAGTCTGCAGAGTAAGTGCACGTGTGGGTTGAATATTATCAGCTCCAAAGCCAGGAGCAAGATAGGGGATTTACCATAATCACACCCGACCTCAAAGGCAAAAGTCAACGGGAAAGGATGAATAACACTGAGCCCATTCACAAGCTAGGACATCAACTGCTTATGCCAAGATCCTAAAAAACAACCTTCCCAAATGTTCTGTTTCATATTGCAACAAAGGGCAGGGCTGCAACAAACCATTGATGAATAGGTTATTAGCCTATTTTTATATCACTTCAATCTACGAACTGATCTTTAGTATCTGATTTCTCACTATAACGCTTATACACAACGACGGTACTAGCTTCAGCAAGCTAGTGGCTGGTGGCGCTCATCGCTATGGGGACAACACGCCCCCCCCCCCCCTTCCTAGAACTCAAAACACATTTATTTCAACCTCATAGGGTTCCAGTGCTAGCTGAAGCAGCCTACTTTAATGCTTTAGATAGTTGGTTCAGGGATCATTATGATCAATCTGAATCAATATGAATCATGAAGGAATGAATCATTTGCTGTTATTTTACGTTTTACTAAATGGACAAATTGATTAATCTGGGAAGATAATTGTGAAGATTAATCGCCTTTAGCTCTCAGCCCTAAAGAAGTACACCTAAAAAAGTTACATTGAGCGATATTATCTTTCTTTGTGTGCCTGTGCATATGTGTGTTGTTTGTCGGTACAATGTTCCTACACAATATAAAGTGTGTGTGTGTGTTTGTGTTTGGGAGTGTTTTGTTTGTCTGTCTACTATACCTACACTCTATAAGTGTGTGTGTGTGTGTGTGTTGTTTGTCTCTGTACACTATCCCTACACTCTATAAGTGTGTGTGTGTGTGTGTGTTGTTTGTCTCTGTACACTATCCCTACACTCTATAAGTGTGTGTGTGTGTGTGTGTTGTTTGTCTCTGTACACTATCCCTACACTCTATAAGTGTGTGTGTGTGTGTGTTGTTTGTCTCTGTACACTATCCCTACACTCTATAAGTGTGTGTGTGTGTGTGTTGTTTGTCTCTGTACACTATCCCTACACTCTATAAGTGTGTGTTGTTTGTCTCTGTACACTATCCCTACACTCTATAAGTGTGTGTGTGTGTGTGTTGTTTGTCTCTGTACACTATCCCTACACTCTATAAGTGTGTGTGTGTGTTGTTTGTCTCTGTACACTATCCCTACACTCTATAAGTGTGTGTGTGTGTGTGTGTTGTTTGTCTCTGTACACTATCCCTACACTCTATAAGTGTGTCTGTCTGTGTGTGTGTGTTGTTTGTCTGCACACTGCTGCTCCTCCCCTCTATAAGGGTGTGTGTGTGAGTATGAGAGTGTGTCTCTATAAGTGTGTGTGAAGGACTCCCACTGCGCCCCCAGGCATGACTCATAGAGGCCCATTCTGCTAATGTATACCACCAGGGCTAATGGGGCCCCTGCCCCAACCGGCCCCACTACACTACACCTGTTAATGTGTGCTGTGGTGGACTGCGGGGAGCCTGTGTGTCCTTAAATGCGTCCCCCCCTATCTGGTCGGGCGAGGGGAGGGACTGCGTGTGCTTAATGTGCTGTGGCCAAATGGAAGCCACACATTCTCCCCAACCCAACTGCACTGCTGGAGAGACCAGCGGTCTGCGCGTGTGTCTCTCTCGCTCTCTATCAAGTTTTGTGACACTTTACAAAACACTTAATAAGATACGATTGGCTCTTAAGTGCATGTTCGTAAGTGTACACAAAAAACACACACAGTCAGTCAGCTGTGCAGACTTATATGGGGACAAAGCTATAAACTCACACCTATTAAATGCTGACAAATAGGGAAAGCACTACCACACTCCAAAACACAAATCATCCCCAGTGGTTTCCTAACTACCTAAAAGTACCCTTCAGAGGAGATCAGAGGAGATTCCCCTTAGGAGATTTTGGGGGCTTCCACCCAGCATGCAAACCTTTGTGCACAGAAAAACACATTCATCGTATGCACTCCATACGATGGAAAGGAACGTTTGGATGTACCCGAATTAAACAAAGAATAAAAGGTAAGGAGCCTTTACTGAAGGGAGCGTTTTATCGTGCACCCCACTATCATCGGAAACACTCATTAGTTGCCGCAGGGTAATTAGCAAGATGCTGCATTCCTGCTTGATAAGAGGCAACGCCGGCAACGCTGAGGACCGCTCCCTCTCTCTGAAATTAAGTGACAAGCACTGTCGCTCGCTCTCAGTTTAACGACAAGCACAGCCTGTTTCTCCACGCAAGGGGAGAGATGGTGAGATCAGCAGGGACAAAGCATAAAGAGACACACGCAAACACACCTCACAAATATGCCATTTCACACTGCGCATTTGTACGGCAAAAAAATAACACTTCATTGAATCTGAAAAGGAGTTTGACAATTGCTGCTTTTTAGGCTATTGGGAGACAGAAGTGCTGGCTCTCCACCAGGCACGCAGCCACTCTGGAAACTGACAGATGAAGTGGAGTGACGATTTGCCCGGGCTGCCAACTCCCTTCCTGTCTCCGGCGCTCCTGTACACCTCAGCTTGGCGCCTGGTCTCTGTACATGTCACATGTCGCTTGCCTGCGTAGCATCAGCAGCAGCAGCTGGGGGTATGGGGGATTGACACGGGCTGCTGTTCTGCTCGCTTTGCTAAGGCAGGGGTTCTA
Organism: Pollachius pollachius; assembly: GCF_949987615.1. Classification (NCBI taxonomy): domain Eukaryota; kingdom Metazoa; phylum Chordata; class Actinopteri; order Gadiformes; family Gadidae; genus Pollachius; species Pollachius pollachius. Next base: position 20,775,168 of record NC_136951.1, read on the forward strand.
AACTCACTTTACTTATGTTCTGCCTGGAAGATATTCAATCAGCCAGGTATGGATGGAACAAATCATTTTTGTGGTTTTTCACATAGCTTCCTGGGATGAATGGAATGTCCGGAGCTTTCTCTCTTATAAAAACTTAACAGCATGACCTTCCCGTTTTGGGTGAGCTGGCTTAATGCAGCTGTAAGCTAATTATTCCCCCCGAAAGGGACAAGCCAGAGAGGGCTCAGAGCTTACACCGTTAATTAACGAATCCATTAAAACATTTCTATACAACCAACATATTATTTCCTGCCATGGAAAACCTTTTACTGTGTCTGTTTTAGCGGTGCAGATTCTCCTTGTTTGTTGAGTATTCCTATTTGAGAAACATTGTACTACGGTAGCACGGCAAGGTAAGGTACGGAAAGAGCTTACGCTCATGTCCCTGCACACAGACCTCCCCTGAGGCATCAAACCTGAATCAAGTAATAATGGCCAACGACACTGGAGCTATTCAATCATATTTTTGTGTCATATTGCAGGATAATATACAGCCTTGTTGCCCCCCCCTCTCAAGAATGGTCCGTCTGTATTCTCTGAATGCTCAGTTTCATTAAAACCTTTTTTTCCCTCCAAGATTAATTAAAATTGCTATCCCCACTCTCCTGTTAATCATGGGGTTCCAAGTCACATCTCAGCAGCGCGTTCACACTTCTATCCTGATTCATAAACGGTCCGCTGGGACAGACACTGGATTACCTCCCTGCCTTTCAACACGCGCCTAACAAGATATTCGGGCGACAGGTGTTCAGGAAAAACCCAAGCCTGGAAACACTTATTTTCGCTGAAACATGCTGTAGTGGGCGACATAGTAGTGCCGTGTTAAATCCCAGTCCAAACCTCGACCTGATCGTACAAAGTTCTGCGATAAGACGAGAAAGCGATCATGTAAATTTGGACACACCCACCCATTTGGACTCAATCGCCCACTATAGGTTAAACAAATGCTGTTGCATGCGTTGGTTGTAACTGACAGTTTTAAGTTACCAGCTTACGTCAAACTTACAACCGGGCTACCGCCCCTCCAATCTGACGCCCTGTGAGAGAGTGGCAAGGGAAGCCTGAACAGCAGAACAGCCATAAAGAAAATAATATATAAAGAGATAATACGTCTACTTGAAGCGTCGGCCAGAAGCCATTTTACACATTGTGATGGTGGCTCAACATGCTATGAGCTAGGGGCTCTGCTCCACCTTTAGGGCTCTGCTCCACCTTAGGACTCTGCTCCACCTTTAGGACCCTGCTCCACCTTTAGGACCCTGCGCCACCTTTAGGGCTCTTCTCCACCTTTAGGGCTCTGCTCCACTTTTAGGACCCTGCTCCACCTTTAGGACCCTTCTCCACCTTTAGGACTCTGCTCCACCTTAGGACCCTGCTCCACCTTTAGGACTCTGCTCCACCTTAGGACTCTGCTCCACCTTAGGACTCTGCTCCACCTTTATGACCCTGCTCCACCTTTAGGACCCTGCTCCACCTTTAGGACCCTGCTCCACCTTTAGGACCCTGCTCAACCTTTAGGGCTCTTCTCCACCTTTAGGACCCTGCTCCACCTTTAGGACCCTTCTCCACCTTTAGGACTCTGCTCCACCTTAGGACCCTGCTCCACCTTTAGGACTCTGCTCCACCTTAGGACTCTGCTCCACCTTAGGACTCTGCTCCACCTTTATGACCCTGCTCCACCTTTAGGACCCTGCTCCACCTTTAGGACCCTGCTCCACCTTTAGGACTCCACCTTCAGGACTCCACCTCCAGGACTCCACCTTCAGGACTCCACCTTTAGGACCCTGTTCCACCTTCAGGACTCTACCTTCAGGACTCTACCTCCAGCACCCTGCTCTGGGTCCTACCTGCAGCAGTGGTCTCTGGACCCCCAGCAGCTTCATGGTGTCCGCGTTGGCCAGGATCTTCAGCGGGTCGGCCGTCTTGCTCACCGACTCGATCTCCTTGTTGATCTCCGTCCGCACCTGGGGGGCCGCACAAAGCAGGGGTCATGATGCCCTGTGGGCGTTGGGTGAGCCATCACAGAGCTGGGCCCTTGTTACAGTGTTATCACATAAGCACCGTCTCTTAACAGGACAGACTACATCTTTACATAGTGTTGGATTGCTTGATAATATGCTGGGACCCAAGATTCATATTACGCCAAATATATATATATATATGTGTTGAAGGAAACATATGTAGACCGTGATGAATCAGGTTCACTTCCTCGTCCTGTGAATTCACACTGAGACGTATTGACTGCTCCATACAGCTCAACCGGCCTGATGTAGAAAACAGTTCACAGTTCTTCTTCAGGTGCTCCAGTCTTACTCCATGTCCAACTCCTCTAAGCATGGCCTCCTCTAGGCCTGATCACTGTGACGTACCCAGAGGTGATGCTATGCTGTTAGACCGACTGACCTGGTTGAGGAAGAGGTCATTGATGTAGTAGGTAAGGAAGGTGCGCAGTTGGCACTGCTTGGCCTGGCTGGGGCCCATGTTCACCTCTATCTCCTGGATGAAGCTGCAGAGAAGGGGACGCAAGGAAGACCTTAGAACCAGTACCAGATACCAGGAGTTACTGTGAGTTACTGGTAATATAGTACCAGATACCAGGAGTTACTGTGAGTTACTGGTAATATAGTACCAGATACCAGGAGTTACTGTGAGTTACTGGTAATATAGTACCAGATACCAGGAGTTACTGTGAGTTACTGGTAATATAGTACCAGAGACCAGGAGTTACTGTGAGTTACTGGTAATATAGTACCAGATACCAGGAGTTACTGTGAGTTACTGGTAATATAGTACCAGATACCAGGAGTTACTGTGAGTTACTGGTAATATAGTACCAGTTACTGTGAGTTACTGGTAATATAGTACCAGATACCAGGAGGTACTATGAGTTACTGGTAATATAGTACCAGATACCAGGAGTTACTATGAGTTACTGGTAATATAGTACCAGATGCTAGGAGTTACTGTTGCTATGGTGTAAGTCCCTGAGTTACTGGTAATATAGTACCAGATACCAGGAGTAACTGTTGCCATGGTAGGAGTTACTATGAGTTACTGTTACTATGGTAGGAGTTACTATGAGTTAGTAAGACTACTGTAGGAGTTACCCTGGCTTGGACTTCAGGGCCATAAGTGATTGTGAGAGGAGTGGAGGTGGTGGGGAGTGAAGCCTATAGGGAGCTGATGTTAATGGTAATATAGTACCAGGGAGCTGATGTTAATGCCATGCAGCTGGTGTCTGGATGGCTGCGTCGCTATACAGCATCGTTCTAGTCAATGGGAAGCATCCAAGTGTGAGGGTACGCAAATAACAATCAGGGCTGAACGCTAATATATAGGAATCAGGAATATAGATTGACATTTATGACAAAAATTAAGTCAAATGCATTCACTTCATTTCATGGACACACAGACACACACAGACACACACACACGCACACACGCAGACACACACACACAGACAGACACACACACACACATCCCCCCCACGCGCGCGCGTCCCTGACGGGGGGCTCGGCGGCGGTCGTGTCGGGGTCCCGGCTGAGAGCAGGTGTTTGTGCTGTCGGCCGGGGTCCAGCGGTAATACATCGGGGCGTGGGGCCCCGACACGGCCTGCATTAATCAGCGGGTCAGCGGTCAACGGAGTTGTCTCACCCACTAACCGCGCGGCCACGGCGCGCGTTGTGTCTGACGGCTCGCCGCACTTAAACGCACGGATAAATCAAACGCTCCCATAACGCGACGGGCCTTATCATACTGGGCACCGACGGGGGGAGGGGGGAGAGAGAGTGAGGGGAGAGGGGGAGGAAGGGGGGGGAGAGAGACAGGGAGGGGGAGAGAGACAGGGAGGGGGAGAGAGACAGGGAGGGGGAGAGAGACAGGGAGGGGGAGAGAGAGCGAGAGGGAGAGGGTCAGGGAGGGGTAGCGAGAAGGAGAGGAAGGGGGAGGGAGGGGGAGAGAGACAGGGAGGGGGAGAAGGACAGGGAGGGGGAGAGGGAGAGAGAGGGCGAGAGGAAGGGGGGAGGGAGGGGGAGAGGGACAGGGAGGGGGAGAAGGACAGGGAGGGGGAGAGGGAGAGAGAGGGCGAGAGGAAGGGGGGAGGGAGGGGGAGAGGGTCAGGGAGGGGGAGAGGGTAAGGAAGGGGGAGAGAGAGAGGGAGAGGAAGGGGGGAGGGAGGGGGAGAGAGAGAGAGAGAGAGAGAGGGAGAGGAAGGGGGAGGGAGGGGGAGAGAGAGAGAGAGAGAGGGAGAGGAGGGGGGAGGGAGGGGGAGAGGGTCAGGGAGGGGGAGAGGGTAAGGGAGGGGGAGAGAGAGAAAGGGAGAGGTTATTGATGGGATGTTCTGCAGTGGGTGTCAGGAACAGGGGATCACAGGACTAAATTAGGAAAAGATGGAGAGGAGGATAAAAGAGAAATTAGGAATTGCAAAGGTAAGCATGAAAGAGAGTGAATATATGTGTGTATGTCTGTGCACCTGTATCTGTGCGTGCGTGCGTGTACAGATGTACGTGTGTGCCTCTGTGCCTGTGTGCATGCGCTCATGCGTGCGTTTGTGCGTGTGCAGCAGAGGCAGGAGGTTAGTGGGCTGCAGACAGCCGGAGACACACAACCAGGCAGGAGCAATAGATCAGGGGCCGCTTGATGGATGGCCCATGCTTTAACATGCATGCACACATATGGGCACACATATGGTCACGCACGCATACGCACACGTGCACAAACACACATACACATACACACACACGCACAAAGACACACACACACAATCAACTTTTCCTCAAAAGTGCCAATAAGTCAGCAAATAAAGTTGAGCAGTGTGTGCGAATCGGCTCGCTCGAAGAGACGGAGAGAGTTTGACCAAGCTGGACTTCAAGTCTACCAAAGCAGAGAAGCAAAAACTATCCATTAAAGGACCAAAACGTGAGGGCATCGATTCCCCGTCAGCAAAGCAAGAACTTAATTACAGTTACAACAATCGTATCGCCCGATTAAATTGACTGCATGACAAAGCAATACCTAAGCCAACGTGTGGCACCCAAACACACTAGGGTAGTCCTGTTCCACCGTAACAAGGTGGATTGAACCTCAAGCTAGTGCGGGCGCGCAGCACACAGATGGATCTTTGGCGGTTCTGTGAGTGACACCAGTTAAATAACACAGTGAGGGCAGGGGTTTCATTTTTTATGGGGAGAGCCAGATAGCCATCTGGAGCCGATTGGCCCGCAGCCTCTTCAGGAGAGTGCTCAAGCAGCTGGGAGTCTGGAGGAGCCGGGGCTGGGGGTAAAACAGGCCTTTAATTGTACCGCTGGGACACACCATGCTCCGAGCACATCAACGCCTCTGGAACAGTCAGCATTGGCACAGTCTGACTACTATAGCGAGCCATTGTCTTGGTACCGTTGAGATAGCTCATAACCTTAATATACAGGCCATGAATTGATTGAGATTGGGGATAAATGATGCAGTAGTAAGTCATTTGTTCGGGCAGGGAGGGTAGAGAGGATAGCATAGGATTCTCCAAAGTCTCCTGTAAGGAAAATCACTCTCGGCGCGGTTAGTATGATCAAGACCTAGGAGGATATGCCTGTGTGGCAGATGGTGTGAAGTTGACATAGAAAGACAGCAATGGCTGATGATGTTAATGCCAATGATAGTTAACAAATTAACACACACACACACACACACACAGACACACACACACACACACATTTGGACGAAGCGTAGCATTCAGATAAACACATGCATTGAAAAAATGCATGTGACGCGAGACATTTCGGCAGTACACCAGGTGGGCTGTTTCCAAGCAACGTCAGAGCCCTGGCAAAGGTCACTGGCCCCGAATCCCAGCCCAAGACAGTCTACTGGACACAGTGACAACAACCATTGGCTGCGTCTGAGTGGATCTTACTGGTGAATCCCTGTATGAACTGTGTTTTACTGGACATTGATCTCCATGTAGCAACAAAATAATAATAAGACTCAACAGTATGAAATGTTATGTGGTTTACACAACATGAGGTGTTTATGTCAAATGAGCTTAAACTGTTTACATAAACCCTGTAATGCAATAATGGGATTATGCTGAAATGCAAATATATTTATGTGGTAAGCATTAAAGTGTGTATGTCTAGATATGCTTTACAATCGGGATCTAAGCCCGTTTCAAGGTGTATTACTACGTATTCCAATGCAATCATTTGTTTCAATTTGACCATACAATGCCATGGGTATTAGGATTGATCTTGCTGTGTGTGAACCCGCGAGATCCATAAAACATCATTTGAACGTGGCTCGGTACATACATGCATGGTAATACTGGATTTGTTAATTTGTTCATAATGTCGTTCAACATTTTGTATTTGCATTAGCCAATTTAAACTGCGACGACTATTTCCACATTTTAGGCTGTTTCCATCAGAAATTGTCACGTGACCGAAATGGCAAAGCCTTTAAATTGAACAGATTTAGACCACTTTCCTTGGTACTTTTGGTCTGCTGGTTCAACGCCACAGATCGATTCAACCTCTTACCACGCATTGATCAATTTTACGATAATTGTTTTGATATGAAAGTGTCCTAAAGAAAGCCATTCCCCCGCAAAAAGGTAAACGATTGAGGCAAGGCGGGCGTACAGACGGCCTGCAGCGAGGCTCAGTAGTAATCACACTCACCTTCCCTCGTGCATTAGCTAAACCTCCAGTCGCTCCCTCAGACATGCACACATATGTATATGCATGTGCACACGCACGCGCACACATTCTCAGATTGAGATTCGAAAGGGGTGTGTAACAACACCCCCCCCCCTCCTGGAGGGCATGTTGGCTCCTCTGGATCCACCGTCAGACGCACTCCAATCCCACTTCCTTAGCAGCGACTGCTGTTGATTGCACATGACAGCATCTAATTAACTGTCATTAGGAAACAGATGTCATCGCCTGGGGCCTGGAACTGGATAATTGTAGATGCCGTGCCCTGTGTGTTCATTGTTAGAGCATAACTCGGAATAGAATTACACACTTATTCCAAAGGGGGGCCGCAGTTCATCCTCCCAGAGAGGAGTAGTGCAAGGAGTAGTGGAAAAAGAGAAGGCTTCTCAGCAACGCAAACACTTGGTAAATAACCGGGAACACCAACGCGCTCTGTTCTCAAGGCTCCGGCCTTCCATCTCCAACGGCAGGGAGTATGAAATAAAGCCCGTCGGGAGGCGAAGTGGCCGATTGATCTCTTTCTGAACCACTGAGAGGAGCCCAGAACTCGCTCCTCTGAAACGCACCGAGGGGGGACTATGACAAGATAGGTCAGAGAATCAGCACCTACTAATCTTTCACAATACCCCGGAGGCTATCAACCTGATGGGTGGACCCCCAGAGAAGAGGACAGCACTCACTGAATCCTACGGCAAAACGTGTGAACGCACGCGTTGATAGCAAGTGCGTCTTGCTATATGTTTATATTATACAGGTAGAGAGAGATAGAGAAATTAAGGAAATAATCTTGTTTATGTTTTCATATTGACTATGTGTTACAATTTCTATATCTTATGTTTCAACCTCCATCATTTCCAGCTCTGCAGTGATCATCATACCAGTCAGAGTTCTAGTTTTAGATGTTACAATAAGTAACATAATGGAGAGGGCCTGTCCATGGCTCATAGGACACGTGATACAGATTGGGTCTGGTGAGATAGGCTGCTTGGGAATTGTGCAAACTCACCAACTGTATTTCACATACACTCTGCATCTATACTGAATGTGAAGCTTCCTCAAAGGTAAGACTTATCGGAGCTAGACTGAAACCAAATCTTTATTCACTTGCCTACAGCAATTTGATGTCTTGTTTTTAGTATTTTGTGTTTGCACCTCCTGTTATTGTGCTTAAACCTAGCAACCTTGTTACTGCACAATAATCTGTAAGCCCTTTGATACAAATAGTATTCGATTTGAAGGCTCTTTACAAAGAAAGTAAACTTTAAACTTTAATAAGAGAAGTTGAAGCAAACCCATTGAGACCCAGCTGTCTTTCCATCCCTGCCACTCCAGCCTCCTGTTCAATTAGTAAAAGCCCTGTTGCTCAGGGATGCCCCATGTGACTGCCACCAGGGACCGTTATGCAATTCCTCATGCAATGATCTCCACTGGCCACTGGATGGCACTGTGTTCTCTACCTTTAGCCCCTCTGACAACTGTGTTCAGACTCCATTTGGTTGATGGGTTGCAATCTAAAAGCTGTACAGGTTTTCGTGAGTTTGTGATTGTGTGTCTGGGTAAAGTATTTGACATTTGCGCGTGTGCCTCAGTAGCTGCAGTGTAACGGCGTGCTGTGGTGAAGTACATATGGTTCCCTCCTCCCACACAAACCCCCGCCAGACAGCCAGAGAGAACAGCAGGCTCTCCCCAACAACACTGCATCACATCCACTGGCTTCTGTTGCGCGCACGTCTGCACACAATAATTCATGTTAGGTGGTAAGATGCACTATTTTACCAGACAATAGATATGTGTGTGTGTGTGTTTAATGTACATGCACACTGCTCACCCACACACAGTATAGTAGCAGGTATTAATGGTGTTCATAGAACAGACCTTCTACGGGGATGACGTAATACCAGCTATTAACCACGTCTCCAGTGCCAAGGTTCACCCTTGCCTTCAAGAGATGCTCCTCATTTATGACACATGTAGCATACGTGAGAGAGGAAGGAAGAAAAAAATAAAGAGAAGGTGAGGCACAGAGGCAGCGAGAGAGACTGAGGGGAGAGCGGGAACAATGACTGAGCAGTGGTTACAATGTGTTCCTCACCTCGGCTGGCCTCCGCCCTGCCCGAGCCTCCCGGTCCTTATTGGACGCACTACAGGCAAGCGCTCGCTGCAGATTTCTCGGCGTCATTCTTTTGAGGTTGAAATGGACTCGGGAGTGAGAGTTGAAAGAGTGAAGCAGTTTAATGCCGTGGCTCTGGAATCACGCGCCTTGGTAGTTTAAACATCCCCTAAGGCAACTGTGCTGAGATAACATCGTCTTCATTTTGTGTGTGTGTGTGTGTGTGTGCGTGTGTGTATACAGACGAGGAGTGAAGTCGGAAGGCACTCATTGGATTACCCTAGGTATGCGTCTGCTGCGTGCAAACAGAGTGTTGGCCCGTAACACGTTCACGTGTGCACGGCACAAGGTTTGCAAGTGTGAAAGTCTATTAATAATGCTCTGTATGTGTGTGTGCGTGTCAGCACGGGGGCCTACATGCTCAAGGGTGTCCGTGTGTATGCGTGTGTGCATGCATGCGTGCACGATGAGTGTGCGTAGGTATGCGTGTGTGAGTTGTTGCCGTGGTGCCGCGGCGGCGCCGACCAATTAAATCGGGGAGATTGATGACAGGGCGCGGAGGAGCCGGCTACGGCGGCCCGCAGACAGCCGCTTCCTGGAGCAAACAGGAAATGAGATGGCCTCGTTTAGCTGACGCTGCGCCGCGGCCGCGCCGCCATGACAGATCACCTCGTGGCCGCCGGGCCAACGCCCGCTGCTCCACTTCCTGCCAGCCCGCTGCTCCACTTCCTGCCAGCCCGCTGCTCCACTTCCTGCCAGCCCGCTGCTCCACTTCCTGCCGGCCCGCTGCTCCACTTCCTGCCAGCCCGCTGCTCCACTTCCTGCCGTCCATCTTAGCCTACGCGACGCTCACTCGCTTCTCTCCTTTATCTCTAGTAGAGGAGGAGGAGGAGGAGACACACAGGGAGGAGGAGGAGGAGGAGGAGGAGACACACAGGGAGGAGGACGAGTAGGAGGAGTAGGAGGAGGAGGAGCAGGAGGAGGAGCAGGAGGAGGGAGTCGTGGCCGAGAGCAGTGGATGAACCCATCAGAGGCATTAAGGAGGGGGCCTCTATTGCCTCTGTTGTGGATAGATGACTGTGGTGGCTCAAAATTATCTACTGCATTCTTAAGCGATCTTGAAACCATTGCGTCTCAGGAGACTGATTTTCTTTCCAAATAAAGTCCATATTTAAAGTAACATATTTGAAGAACGCTCCTCTGATGGCGGCGTCACTGATGGTAACCAGCCTTCGTGTGATTCTGCTTTCAAAAGATAACGTTTCCTCCTTTCCGATGCACCACACCCAGGACGCCCTACTCAGTAGTCTCCAACGGCCGGGCACCGATACCCACAGACAATCTGGGGTGGCTGTCAGCGCTGAGCTACGCAGCACGGCGGGGCTCCTCGTCATTCATGTGAACAGCATCAGGAGCTTTGGTATTTGTGAATAGACATTATTGTGGAAAGAACTAAGCTTCACTATTCTGTCCACAAACAGAAACAATGTAAGGACTAGGAGGAGGTTAATGCCATCGTTCAGCAAATTCACTAAAAGAAAGATGTTGTGTTGGTAACATTATTTATAGAGGCCAGAAGAGATGGTTACAGTCGTTCAACCACCACGACTGGTGGTCGCTCTCTCTCTGTCCGTCTCTCTCTCTCACACCTTCTTCACTCGCAATCAAACACACAGGTCCACACAAACACACAGGCCTTCCAGAAGGTTTCCTCCTGCGTGGTGTGGATGCAGAGTGCCTGCAATGGCTGAATGAGTGACCCCTACGGCCCCCAAATCACAGCAGCCCTGGTGATTACTGTTAAATAGCAGTCAATACAGACAGAAAGACTGGTGATTGCTCTGCCCAATGGTGGTTAAGTGTGTATGTGTGTGTGTGTGTGTGTGTGTGTGTGTTTCTTTGAGGGCGTGTTGTGTTGTTGGTTTTCTTTGTGTATGTGTGTGTATAATTGCTCGTATACGGATGTAAAAAAGCCCATTGAATCCTTTGCACAGGTGCCTATCGTCTTGGTTTTCTAATAATAAGTGAAGCCATGTGCTCACTTAAGAATAAATCGTCATGGGGACCATAACAACACACACACTGACGTGTGTGTGTGTGTGTGTGTGTGTGTGTGTGTGTGTGTGTGTGTGTGTTTGTGTGTATGTGTGTGTGTGTGTGTGTGAGATACACAATGGTACTCATCGGAGCACCCAAGAGAGCAGGTGCAGCTAAACATTTGGCTGGTCGGTGCCTCAGTGTTCCAGGCTTTAAGTGTGCCTCTTTTCCCTCCTAATTAAACACCTTAGAGGCACACGACCAAGTGGCTCCCAGCAGGCGCTGCGCAGACAGGCAGCAGGCCGCGGTGCTGTGACACAAACACACACTAATTGTTTAGGCCTCAGTACAGCGTGCTGTAGCACCATGGAGATCTGGGAGCATGGTGCGACAAGAACATACTCAAACAGTGTACTGGCAATATAGTAAAGGGATAGTCAGACCTAATGCGTCGCTGTTAAGAGGTCAACCTCACTTACTTCCATTGTCCATTGGATTTGTGTTTTTAGCTATTGGCCCATTGAGCTGCCTGTTCCTCTACTTTGACCCGCCTGCAGACCAATCCACCCAATCACCGCTCAAGCTCTAAGCCCCAGGCTCTCTCGTACAACTCAGGCTTCACAAGAGAGTCGGGGTGTCCATGCTAGTGCAGGGACGACTGAATTTATAGCTCTCTGCTGTAGAACGCCGTCCTCCATCTTACACCTCACTCAACAACATTAGAGTCATTGTTTATCGGCTAAAAAAGCCTTGGCTATGCATCCCTCATTGAGATGCATCAGGGTGACCTTCCCTTTAACCAGGCTCTTCTTTTTGGGTGCCAGGTCTAATTCTTTTTGTTTCTCCCTCTGCATGCTCTGCCTCAGCAGAGAGAGTGCTGAGGGTCAGGGCAGACGTGGGCAGGCCTAATTAAAGCCAGCGCTGAGATTTATCCTCTCAAAAACCCTCGCCGGAGATGGGAGAGAATACCAGACATCAGCGATAGTCACGTCTGACATATAAAGTCCATACGGGTTAGTAATGGCACTTTAACTATCCCTCTCTCTCTCCGTCTCTCTCTCTCTCTCTGTCCCTCTGTCTCTCCCAATCAATCCGTCTCTCCCTCTCTATCTCTCTCTCTCTCTATCCCTCTGTCTCTCTCTCTGTCTCTGTCTCTCTCTCTCTCTCTCCCCCTCCCTCTCTCTCTCTCTCTGTCCCTCTCTCTCTCTCTCTCTCTGTCCCTCTCTCTCTCTTTCTCTCTGTCCCTCTGTCTCTCTCTCTCTCTCTCTCCCCCTCCCTCTCTCTCTCTGTCCCTCTCTCTCTCTCTCTCTCTCTGTCCCTCTCGCTCTCTGGCCCTCTGTCTCTCTCTCTCTCTCTCTCTGGCCCTCTGTCTCTCTCTCTCTCTCTCTCTGTCCCTCTGTCTCTCTCTCTCTCTCTCTCTCTCTCTCTGTCCCTCTCTCTCTCTGGCCCTCTGTCTCTCTCTCTCTCTCTGGCCCTCTCTCTCTCTTTCTCTCTCTGTCCCTCTCTCTCTCTCTCTCTGTCCCTCTGTCTCTCTGTCTCTCTCTCTCTCTGTCCCTCTGTCTCTCTCTCTCCCCCTCCCTCTCTCTCTCTGTCCCTCTCGCTCTCTCTCTCTCTCTGTCCCCCTCTCTCTCTCTCTCTCTCTCTCTCTCTCTCTCTGTCCCTCTCTCTCTGTCCCTCTCTCTCTCTGGCCCTCTCTCTCTCTCTCTCTGGCCCTCTCTCTCTCTCAGCCACTACAGAGAGACTTGGTTTCAGGCGGTGGAGAGATGCAGGGAGTGCTTTGTGAGGGGGGAGATGGATCATAGTGCTGGAGCTATCGACAGCAGCATCAATCACCCTTATCATTTGGAGGCAGATATTTGAAGCAAACACAAGCGTGTAGTGTGGACTTTATTCTTCTCCTTGTGTTTTGTCAAAATGAGGCAGGCTGTGTGTGGGTTTTGTGCGCGCAATCTTAAAACATATTTGTGATGAACACTTTGGGAGACGTGAACCACACGTTTTTGTGGATTTGTGATTACTGAGAGTAATCTGACCGGCCTGTCATCCATCACCATAGGCGCACCCTTCATGCACACACCCGTATGCAGGTACCCCACATGCACACAGACACAGTCGTTAGCGATGTATCCCTAATTGGTAGCGCTCCCTCTCTCCACCTCCTAGACACAGAGGGACACCAGGTTGGCCTCGCTGCTCTCCGAGGAGCCGCGTGTGAAGGAACACTGGTCAACAGGCCCCAGAAAATCACCCGGAAAATCACTTAAAGCGAACAGGAAGACGGACCGGGAGGGGGGGTCCCCCGGATGGAGGGCCAGTCTGGGGGGGGCTGGGGGTTTGAGGTTGGGGGCAGGAGGCCGGGTATCTGTTCCTCCCTCACGGGCGCGGAACTAAACGGGAGGCAGTGCTGGAAAATGTCACTGCTCTAACATTGGTCACTTTGTGTGTGTGTCTGTGCGCGAAAATAAGTTATATCAAATGTGCGTGCAAGTGTGTGTGGGTGCGTGTGCATACGTAAGTGTGTGTGCATTTGTGTGTGTTGCGTGCTGTTGTGGTTTTTGAGGAAATGTTTATAATAATATACAAAAAATAAGTTATTAATCTAAGCACAATACTTTATAAAGGTGTTTGACATGCACAATAAGACCAAATCACTTTAAAATACTCAACCATGGAGAAACAGAAGCAGGGATGTTAACTGAAGGACACAAGAGGAGGGAGAGCATAACTATATATAATAACTCTCATCTTACCAATAAATGCTTGATTATAAATAACAACTCCCAGTGTTATTTTTATTTTCTTCCACACCCTTATTCATAATGCTCTTCATGTCTATCCACAAGATGTACCTATTCTCTCTCTCTCTCTGTCTCCCCTTCTCTCTCCCTCCCTCCCTCCCCCTCTCTCTCTCTCTCTCTCCCCCTCTCTCTCCCTCTCCCCCTCTCTCTCTCTCTCTCTCCCCCTCTCTCTCTCTCTCCCCCTCTCTCTCTCTCTCCCTCTCCCCCTCTCTCTCCCTCTCTCTCTCTCTCTCTCCCCTCTCTCTCTCTCTCTCCCTCTCCCCCTCTCTCTCCCTCTCTCTCCCTCTCTCTCCCTCCCTCTCCCTCCCTCCCTCTCTCTCTCTCTCCCTCTCTCTCTCCCCCTCTCTCTCTCTCTCTCTCTCCCCCTCTCTCTCTCTCCCTCTCCCCCTCTCTCTCCCTCTCTCTCTCTCTCCCCCCCTCTCTCTCCCTCTCTCTCTCTCTCTCTCTCTCTCTCTCTCTCTCTCTCTCTCTCTCTCTCTCTCTCTCTCTCCCTCTCTCTCTCTCTCTCTCTCTCTCTCTCTCTCTCTCTCTCTCTCGCTCTCTCTCTCTCTCTCTCGCTCTCCTCCTCCTCCTCCTACCCCCCCCCCCCCAGTACGATAGTTTCACATCATCCGAGTGTGTGTTATTTTTCATGCTAAAGAAACACACAAACAGCCGTCACAAAAGCCGTAATGGTTTGATAGTGACACGGTGCAGATAACGCCTTCATCAGTGTGTGGGCCGGGGGGGCGGGCCCGGTAACAGGTCCCCTATTGGGGGAGGAGGGTGACCAGATCCCAGGGACTGAGCTCTGGGTCGGTGTGTCCGTCAAATCTACAGCTAAGATAATACCCTCCCACACACCCCATTACAGTGAGCCAACGGCCACAATCACGATGAGGACCACAGAGGGTGAAGGCACGCACACACACACACACACACACACACATACAGACACAAACACACACACAAGAACGCCCACAAACATACATGCATACATACATGCACACGTGCACACACACAAACAAATGCCCAGAGACACACACACACACACACACATGCACACTGCCACAAACGCTCTAGTTGGCATGACCTTCCCTGCACTTCCACACTCACAGCAATACACCTATCTGAAAGTGTGTAGTGTTAGCATGAAACATACTGATAGTGCAGTTGGGCCATATATGAGGTCGGCTGCAAAATTACTCATTGATCTTTCAACTATTTCCTGTTTATGTCTTTGCTTTTAGTCAAAGGTGTGTGTGTGTGTGTGTGTGTGTGTGTGTGTGTGTGTGTGTGTGTGTGTGTGTGTGTGTGTGTGTGTGTGTGTGTCTGTGTGCCTCAAAGAGTTCCCGAGGGAGGGGGACAACCTTGAGCTGCCACTGACCTTTCATTGCTTTACTTCAATATGTGACAGAGTGCAGGTGCGTGTGTGTGTGTGTGTGTGTGTGTGAGATTGTGTGCACGTGCGAGAGTGCGTGTGTGTGTCCCATATGTTTTCAAAAGAGGAAAAACAGCGAAGATTGCAGAAAGGACAGAAGATCCGTACACAGAAAGCTGCTTCCCATTCCGCCTTCAGATGGTGAAAGGGCCATTAGGAGCTGAGAGCACGGCCATGATGGCCCACGCACGCCAACACACACCAGGCTGAAGGGCCGCCAACACACACCAGGCTGACGGCCCGCGCACGCCAACACACACCAGGCTGAAAGGCCGTGCACGCCAACACACACCAGGCTGACGGCCCGCGCACGCCAACACACACCAGGCTGAAAGGCCGTGCACGCCAACAGACACCAGGCTGACGGCCCGCGCACGCCAACAGACACCAGGCTGACGGCCCGTGCACGCTGACGGCCCGTGCACGCCAACAGGCTGAAGCTTCAGCGGCTGCGTTCCCTAGGCAGGGGGAGGGCGGCGTATGGCTGCGGTGGAGCGGTCCATTAGAGCTCACTGAAGAGGAGGTGTTTAAATACAGGCCACAGTGAGGCTGGGTCACCGCTAACAAGTGTTTATCTTAGAATTTCATCAAGCATACGCGTGGTTCAATTATAATTGGGTATTTTTGTATAGATAATTTGAAAACTCTGCCGGGTACAGGAAAAATGTATGAATGAATAATAAATAACCTCTTTGATTATAATGCGTGCACGCAAATATGCACACACACAGACACAGACACACACACACAGACAGACACACACAATACTTCTGCCATCGATTCCTTAACCTCTGCGTCCTGGAGCAGATTTATAGAGTAATGTGTGTTAATAGAATATATAATATGGCTATATATAAAGCGATATGTAATAATGAGCCACACCTTGCCTGTCTCCTCTACTACATGCCATAAACCTCAGGGAAAGTTTCAGAGAGGATTCTTTAATCTATGCACCTCAAACAGGTTATTACACAGTGGGGGACGGATCACATCCCATAATGTGGCCAATGAGAATGCCATGATCATGCCTGTAATGTAATAGGATTTGGATCTAATAGAGCCAGCCGATTTAACGGTAACGAGGAGCGACGCCCCCTCCCTCCCTCCCCACCGTAATGCAGACTCCAGCCGCCCTGACAACCAGGGATGCTATTATCAGCCTGCTGGTTGCTAAGGGAGCTGTTGCTGCCACCCTGAATACCTCCGGCCCTCCCTAGCCCCCACCATTATCTCATTCACACTTGACACCTGACATTTGCATAATGGACTCGCTCCCTTTCCCCTATGGTGGAGGACAGAAGGGGAGTTAGGTGCTTGTTGTGTGAGCCTGTGTACATGTGCGTGTGAATCTGTGCACGTAAGCGTATGTATGAATGCCAGCGCATGCAGGCGTAAGTGTATGTGTGTGAACGCATGCATGTGTGCATGTGTCGCAGGCAGGGGTTAAACGACTTCCTCCTTAATCTGGCTCATTAAGCATGCAGCGGGTGCAGAGTGCGCCGCGTTGGCTGATTTGGCGACAATTTGCGGAAATGTCGTGCGCCCTGATTAGGAACGGCGGCGGCGGTAATCAGCCAGAGATGGATACCGCGCGGTCACCGGCGTGTGGATCAGACACCAGAATACCAGCCGTGCTGTTTATGTATTCATCAAGAACAGAATACATTACAAACCCTAAATGCATAAATCCTGTTAGAATGCCAGGCTGGCACCAGATGTCACCTATTTGCCGATGGTGAAATCATTGGTGAAATCAAAGGTGTGCATATGCACAGGACGAGCAGATAACCGGGCACACCAGAGGAAACAGCAGCAGCATAGCATGCCATGTGTCTTGGGAGGTAGTAGTAAAAGAAAATTATTAAAGGGACTGTAGTGCAAACAGCATATCAATCATACGTAGTACAGATCACGAAAACCATCCATGGGGAGACATTCATTCATAATGTTTGAAGGCACACAGATCTAATGCATTAGATAAACCATCATATATTTCTATAACGTATCACGTAGATGACTTACCCAAACCCACGGTGGTAACACTAAGATGGGGTTTGACACGTCCCCATCTTAGTGTACGTTACATCCAAACTGCCTTGACGGCTTCAGTCAAACAGGGGAGCAATATGAATATCTCATACCAGGTCATGAAAACACACGCACACGCATAGCACACACACAGGCAACAATAATGGCATACAGCCACAAAGTAGAAAGCAAGCTATTCAGAAAACATGCCTGTTCCCTGAAAGCATGTAAATTAAACAACCCTTTTTGAGTCACCACACACACACACACACACACACACACACACACACACACTCACGCACGGCGGTGAATTTTCTCTTCGCTTTACCGCCCACACAGGACATTGAGAAAAAAGAATCTCTCAAACTACGAATATGAATCTATCAAAAAGTGCTGTGGGTCCAACATATATCATAATATCTTTATCCACCCCCCACATGAGAGGAAAATAATAAAGTCCTCCCACACACAGCCCCAATGGCCAGAGGAACTCAGAGATGAGCAGAACATCACCCCTCAGCGAATCAACCCCAGGAACATATACACACAACAGATAAAGAGAGCACTAATGCTCTCAAATCCATTAGAAATCTCATATTCGCACATCGCAGAAATCACATTACAAGACGGCCCTAATGTCATTTCACCCCCTTCCCCACCCGGGTGAGGCTGTGCACATCAAACATAATGGATTCCACCTCCTCCGAGCCTCAACTTCTCTCCGCCGTTATTCCCCCTGTCTATTCCCCTCTCTGCCGGCCCTGGGAAGCCCCTAGTGTACGTGTGCTGAGTGGAGCAGCGTCCGCGGTGCAGGCGGATGTAATCCACTTAGTCAGGTGTAGTCGGACAGCAGCAGCAGAAGGATTGGCTTGTTGCTTCCAGCCGGAGGCAGGCTGCGGTGGATTCTGCCGCTCACAAATCAAACAAAGTCAGGGATTCGTCAGACACACGCTGTGTCTTGTGAATTATACCTTTCCGTTTCCCTAAAGGGCGGTTTTATTTATTTTTTAAACAGTGGTGTAGGCATATGAACCCTGGTTGAAAAGTCTGGCCTCTGTGGTTTGTGGAGTTCATTATGAAGATAAGTGGCGTACATTATGTTCACGGGGTCAGCGCTGGTGAAAAGGACACCGGCAGATAGAGACAGGTTAGGGTCCAGCGTAATAAATATATATTTATAATCAACGGCAGTACAGAATCGTAAAGCACACTCCTTATGACAATAAGCTAGGATGTACTCTTAACCACCACATTTCTTATCGGCAATCTGTTTTGTCAATCGGTTCTGTTTCTCTTTCATCTGTTGGTTCCCCTCGACGTGTCTTGACCTCTCATCGAGAAGGGATTCACTTTAATTCACTCGTCCCTCAAGTCTTCAGCTTTTTCAGTCGTATTCACTCCTGGCTGGAGTCTTTTCAGTCAGAAGCAGCCGTCACCTCGGGGCCAGCACACACTGTTGACATTCTGTTGTGCTCATGTTCTGTCAAACCTATTCTAAATCGCTTCACGGCTGCGTGTGCTTTTCCTTCATTACAGCGCGACGAAGCGGAGGATTCAACAACATTTCCCTGATTAATGCGAAACAGAAAAACGGAGACAAAAATAATTGATGAATTGAAAGAAAAAAAACATCAGTCCAACAGTCATCTCTTAAGTTGGCAATTTGTTCCACCGCTTTCAATCTTGATTCGCTTCACACATCCACCCACAGAAGGGAAGGTATTTGACCATCTGTGTCCCCAATACCCAGTACCTGTGGATCAGCTGCAGTGTGTTGGCCTGCCGGCTGCTTAACAGACTTAGCTAGTATGTGGAGAACGAACCATCGGGGGAAATGAAGAGACTGCTATAGGCTATATTATTAATTCAGCATTTAGCAGTCCCTAAATCGACCGTTTCAAAGGGAGCTTATTTCCCCCGAAATAATAAGATAAAACAACTTGTGGATCTCCATGTGCTTAGTTTGAAAAAAATAACGAATATTGAATTGAGGTGTTTGAGCAGATGCCCTCACAGTTTGAACACCGATCCCCCATACTGCTCATCTTGTTATTTGTTCAAAACGGGGGAAGGACTTTGGTCTCATCCTGACGGAATAAAATCCTCTGAATTGGGCTTGAGCATCTAAAACACACTTAGTCATGTGTACACACACACACACACAGAACCCAACAGACACGTAGACAGACACACACAAACAAAAACTAACGGACACACACACAGGCACACAAAACATCACACAAGCACACCCACGCACCCACACAATCCCCCCGCACACACACACTCACACACCCCACCCCCCGTCTGGCCCAGAGCCCCTCGACATGCAGCTGGATCAATCAATTACATCTCCACTCCAGCAATCAAACAAGGTTATTATCAGGCAGCGACTCGCCGACCTGGAAGGCCGGGCGAATCAAAGGCTGGCGTGATGAGGAGGCTGGGGCTCGCTGATGTGACAGTAACACAGAGTGGCAGCCCGCACCGTCCGGAGGGAGGAGGATGGAGAGAACCGAGGACAGCGGAGGAGAGCGGGAGAAAATAAAGAAAACGAATGGGGAAAAAAGGAGAGGAAATGAAGGGAGAATCTCCCATCATCTAGAGCTCGTCTAAGGCTGACCTTATAGAAGGACGGACCAGAGAAGACAGAAAAGAGAATGTTATCAACACATTCTCGCAGATGGTTGGAAGGGAACTCGCTTTAATAGACAGAGCACATGCTAACACTTCATGTGCTTGGTGTGTTTGCTGCATCACTGACAGAATCTCTATGAAAAGAAGTGGAATCAAATGGAGACAAAGACACAACATCCAACGGTCAAAACACTCTCGTCATTATGGTTCACTATGGTTCTGTGTCTCTCTCCCTCTCTGTGTCTCTCTCCCTCTCTCTCTCTTCTCCCTCTCCCTCTCTCTGTGTCTCTCTCCCTCTCTTTCTCTCTGGGCATTAAGGATGTTTGGTCTGCCACTACTGTCCTTTCATGGCAACCGGAGCGGAGCTCAGGGGGAACCAAATTAGTGTTAATTAAATTATGGTAGACTTTCAAATGGAGCCACACCATTCCATTTCATTACATTGTTGTTGTCATCCAAGCATGCACACAAAGAGCAAAGAACACACAAAACACACACAGACACACACACACAAACGACCCCCACACGCAAAATGGACATATATAGAAGCACACACACAAGGGAATGCAGTCTAATCCCATTTCAAAACAAGTCTTAAGAGACAATCATGCAGTGTGTGTGTGTGTGTGTGTGTGTGTGTGTGTGTGTGTGTGTGTGTGTGTGTGTGTGTGTGTGTGTGTGTGTGTGCGTGTGTTGCTAGGCACAACATGCTTGTGTGAACATCTGTGTGATAGTGACCTGGTCACCTGACTAAGCTTCAAAGCTTTGAGGATGTGTGTGTGTGTGTATATATAAGTCCAGTTGATGTTTCCATGTGTGTGTATGTGTGTGTGTGTGTGTGTGTGTGTGTGTGTGTGTGTGTGTGTGTGTGTGTGTGTGTGTGTGTGTGTGTGTGTGTGTTTGCGTGTGTGTGCGGTGGTCCCACTATCTGCCTCTAATAGACAATCTCTGCCCCCCCCAGAGACTTTCAGAGCATGCCTCATAACCATCGCGCCGTTTTCACAAATACCCCCCCCCCCTGCCACTAAGCCGCCAAAGAGGCCAATGCATGGCACAGTGTGTGGGACTGCTGCACTGGTTGCCTTGGGAACCGGCCAGGCTGATTCCATTATGGGATGGATAAGCACAATCAAAGTGTTTATCCACCTTTTATAGCCAGAGAAAAGACCCCCGGAATCATGATTAATCTCCCGCCCCATACCTGGTGTATGTGTGTGCTGTGTGTGATATGTGTGAGTGTGCGTGTGCGTGAGTGCGTGCAAATTGATGCTCAGCGCTACAGCGATGTGCTGCTTACCCTGCCTCTCATATCTTTAGTTTGCAACTCGCTCTGAACAACACATACTTTCGTATTTCTGTGTTCACTGCTTCCGTGTGCAGCACTTTGCTTACCCTGCCTCCAATATCCTTCATTTGCACAAGGGCTGTTAAGACACAGAGGGGATTTTTACTCTCCAACTTGCTGGAAAATGGCTGCAGTTGCACTTATGTCGCAAGAGGATAAACGTGGCAGCATTATGATAGTGTGTGTTTGTGTGTGTGTGTGTGTCTTGTTTTTACATGCATGGGTGTTGTACCGTATCAAGGACAGCAGGCAGACACAACATGAAGAAAGGGGAACGTTGGAGAAGGAGACAGATAGTGACACATAGCTAGGCAGGTAGCTAGCAGGTATAGCCAGTTAGCTAGACAGGTAGCAATACCAGTAGTGAGACAGGTAGCTAGACAGACAGGTAGCTAGACAGGTAGCTTATCAGGTAGCGAGGCAGAGAGGCACAGCAGATCGATAACAGGCCAACATGGCTTCCAGACGTCAGGCTTATCAAACGCTCTTATCTCCTTTTCTTCCATCGGCCCGGTATTCTCCAGGCTAAAATGTGTTGGAGTAATCAATTTAGATTTAATCCTTACATATTTTCTTAGTGTGCGGTGATTGTCATATTCCCTTTTTCTATTGATATACATTTAACCATATTTTTTTAATGTACCCCCACATAATATTTTTCCTTGTGTTATGATTCATCTTATCGCCGTCTGCACCAGCTCCAGCAGCCCGACTTTAAGATTTTCTCCTTTCCTCCAGTGGCCTGAGGATGGAGAGCAGGGGTTGTTGTTGCCTATATAAGGACTAGAAACCTGCTGGGGACTGTTTCAGAGCCTACTCTGAACACTGTGGGGAGGCTCTGCCAGTGGAGGAGGGCAGCAGCTCTTGTGTAATGTGAGTAGAACAAACAGCCATGAAACAGAAGACCCTCAGCGCTGCCGCTACGGCCTCGACACACACACTCTGGGGGACCTCCATAGCTCAGAGCAAAGAGTTTCACACACTTTCCCCGAGCGCTTTCAGAAACCTTTAGGTCTGATTTACCACCGATGGCTTTTGTATCTCAAAAATGTATATTCCACCGGCACTCGATTATGATATACATTATTCATTATGTATGAGGCTATATTTTTCATTTTGTCACCAATCATTGGAAAAAATGATTGCTACGCCAAAACAGCCAATAATGGCTCTACTGTGCGTTTTGGTCTCCTAGTGACGAACCCCTTCCTCCTGTTGATGCAGCCTAGACCAGCAGAGTTTAATACTCTGCACCAAGTAACAGGCTTGCAGCACCTCCTATCAGGAAGTCTTGTAAGCCTCAGATCTAAGACAACCTTCCGACGGGCTGGGCACTGCAGGGCTTACAGTGATAGAGTCCACACAGGGGGATGAGGTACTGCAGCACCACCGTAGAATAAACCGGACAACAAAGTACAACTTCAATCCTAGGATAATACACCGTCCTGAGTTCAGCGGGAGTGCACTTGTCAAGAGAGGTCAATTGTATTTGCATAGACCTTAATCAGTTAGTCTCAAAGGGCTTCACAGTCCACGACCACCGTGGCGCTAAAGAGAAGCCCGCTAAAGGGCTGAAAGAGAACTCCCTCTATCACCAAGGAAACCTTGAGATGGAATGCGGGAACAGGATCCCTCCTTCCAGGGATGGTTAGCAGTGTAATGGTGCCATAGTGGGCAGACATAATGGCAGCATAACAACATAAAACTGTTTCTGAAAATAGGAAATGAGGAATGTCCATTAGGTGGTGCAGCTTTGTGTTTTGTTTGGCCCATTGTGGATGTTTAGCAGTCTAACCACCTCATTGGTTGAACACTTGCTGTGTTATCTTAGACACTGCAGATGAGGGGTGTTTTGGGCGACCCGCTGTACACAACTCCTATGGGATGGATAATACCTTACTCATCATCAAACAAAGCCTGTGTACCGCTTCCTTATACCTAACTTATGCTGCACAACTTCATTAACCTTAACGTTCCTCCACTGCCATTTCTTTACTTTTTTTGTTTACGTACGTTTGTGGGTGTGCGCATGTTTTCTTCATCGTTTTTTCGTTTTAATTAGTGCAGTCACAGCGCGTGTCATTTTAACCACAGGCTTTCAGTCGCCACAGGCCAACACCTTCTGTCCTCAATCCTCCGCTGTAATCCATCTCGCCACGTCTTCTTCTTCTTATCCTCTTTTTGTTCTCTCCATTGTCCTTCCCTCTCCTCCTCCCGGGAGCTCCTTCTGTCAATCCACTCCTCTCTCTTGCCTCTGATTCCCTCTCTTCCTCTCTTCCTCTCTCTCTCTCTCTCCCTCTCTCTCTCTCTCCCTCTCTCTCTCTCTCTCCCTCCCTCTCTCTCTCTCTCCCTCCCTCTCTCTCTCCCTCTCTGCCTACTTTCCTTGCGACAGACTGTAACATTTCTGTAACTCTTTAAATGGAACTCAAGCACTAATAACTACAATTATTGAATAAGTATGCTTTAAAGCAATTCTTTGTGCGAGGAGGGTGGGGGAGGGGGTTGTGTGAGAGAACAAGTGGCACTTAAGGACTAATTCCAATTAGGTTAATAGTTAGAGCATTAAGTAACAACACTGCCTTCAAGGGACTACAGAAGTAGAGGAACAGGGGATGAAATCGAGTTGAGTTGGGTAAATTCAGGCCAATGTGAGGAGAGGGATTTGGTGTTTGAGTGCGAAAAAGAGCGAGATGGAAAGAGTGAGAGGGACAGAGAGCAGTTTAAGGGCACTGCTCTCACAAGTGTGATCTCGGAATCACACAGTTTAAGTGATGTCAGAATTCAACACACACACAAACAGGCCCGGGTCCACGCAAACATACACACCCACACACATACAAACATGGGACACAGCACACACATAAGCCACACAAGAGATATACACATAAATACAGATATACCTCAAAACAAAAGACTCATACATGTCAACAAAGGACACACATACCAGCGCGAATCTACACTAACACATAAGCATACCCACGAGACAGACTTATACACACACGGAGACAGACGAAGACAAACACAGAGACGTACATGTGTGGAGTCCACAAAAACACACACACAGACACATGAGACATGCATATCCAGACAGACACCACACACAAATACAAACAATAGACAATCCATGTTAATAAAATGACACACAAACACTTTTTGTGTGCTTTTTGTATTGATCTGTGGAGATTTGATACTTGGGGAAAACGCTGATTTCCTTCGACCCTCTGGATCAGGTGCATTGGTAGATTGTCGGGGAAGGGCTAAATATGTTGTTATTGGCCACGGCTACGGCACTGAATCTCTTCACTATGTATCGATTCCTGTGAAAACCGCATGCAACCCCAGGAGGTGGGGGGGCGCGGTGGAGGCAAACCTCACAGGTCGGGTTACCAGCCGACCCATTGAAAACAACATTATCGCCTTGCCTCCTGGGAATATGCATGATTACATATGTACATATTGTCAATGTATTTCTTGAAGTCTTATTGTTTTCATTTTGTATATTTTTTATTATACTACTGTCCTGTACTTGCTGCTAAGGGACCTGAAGTCCATCTCTGGGATCAAGAGTGATATCTTATGTAATCTGTTTGGTCAGTTATCAACCGAACTGTAATAAAAGTTACCGTATTTTCCGCACTATAAGGCGCATTTAAAAGCCGGTAATTTTCTCAAAAAACGACAGTGCGCCTTATAATCCGGAGCGCCTTATATATGGATCAATTGGTTAATTGGTTGATCCATACTGGTTGGAAACAGCGCTCTGTCAAAATGTTTCAGTATGAAAAACCAATAAAAACAATTTAATAATAATAATAAAATGTTTCACTACGACTACGATAAAGCCACACCGCTTGCAGCATTATGGCTATCGTAGTCAGTGCACACAGCATTTTACTGCGCTTACTCACGGAAGGTCACACTATACGATCACAGAGCCAGGAAATCGGGCGGAAGACTGGCCACACTACAAGATTCGAGGGTGCGATGCTCTACTTTGTATCATTCACGTTTGCAAGATATTTAAAAAATCTAAGGTTTGGAACTGCGTAATTGTGTTTTACTTTTTTGTCATAAAGGTTCCAGTTTTATATCTGCTAAATGCAGCAACTCGTCCTCACAGTTGCGTTGCGCGTGACGAGCTATACAATTAGCAAAGCTCCATCTAGTGGATGCATAACGCATCCCCAGTCAAACGTTTGACTGCAGTATCTTCTATGCTATGCGCTTTATAATCCGGTGCGCCCTATTTATGAAAAAAGTTCTAAAATAGGTCATTCATTGAAGGTGCGCCTTATAATCCGGTGCGCGTTATAGTGCGGGAAATACGGTATATACAAACAGAAAGAAATACACACACACACAACATCTAAGATTATACCTGCATTCAACATGCCCCAAGTTCACACACACACTTCCGTCCGACATGAGCTGCATAGCAGGTCAGTGTGGGTGTGGTGGTGCATCAGTGAAGGCAAGAGCCCAACCATTAGAACAAGCATCTGCCAGCATCACTACTGGCACTGGGAGTCTGGACAGGAAAGGGCAGCACAGAGCCAGGGAGCGGGGTGGGGAGGTAGGGGGAGAGAGAGAGAGAGAGAGAGAGAGAGAGAGAGAGAGGTAGAGAGAGAGAGAGAGAGAGAGAGAGAGAGAGAAAGAGGTAGAGAGAGAGAAAGAGGTAGAGAGAGAGGTAGAGAGAGAGAGAGAGCGAGAGAGAGAGAGAGAGAGAGAGAGAGAGAGAGGTAGAGAGAGAGAGAGACAGAGAGAGACAGAGAGGGACAGAGAGAGAGAGACAGAGAGAGAGAGAGAGAGAGAGAGAGAGGTAGAGAGAGAGAGGTAGAGAGAGAGAGAGAGAGAGAGAGAGAGAGAGAGAGAGAGAGACAGAGAGAGAGAGAGAGAGAGAGCTAGAGAGAGAGAGACAGAGAGAGACAGAGAGGGACAGAGAGAGAGACAGAGAGAGAGAGACAGAGAGAGAGAGAGAGGTAGAGAGAGAGAGGTAGAGAGAGAGAGAGAGAGAGAGAGACAGAGAGAGAGAGAGAGAGAGAGAGAGAGAGGTAGAGAGAGAGAGAGAGACAGAGAGAGAGAGAGACAGAGAGAGACAGAGAGAGAGAGAGCGAGAGAGAGAGACTCTGTGTGCCAGGCACTTTCCTGTGATTGAATCAAACCATTACGGAAAACAAGGGAGAGGGACGGCCCGAGCTAGTCTCAGCTTTATTTGCAGTCATCTGACAAAAGCCTTCCTTCGTGTGTGTGCTTGCGTGTGTATGGGTTACATGTTTTCCTGTGCACATACATGTTCAGTGATGACAAATACACAAAACCTACCTGCACACCGTGCAAAATAATCAAATCCCAACCAATGGGTTGCCATAGGGTTTAGAAAGATACATACACAGTGTATGATTCTATTCTGAGCATGAAACCATGTTCATCTGGAGGGAACAGACATCATCACATGCTCATCAATGCAAATATTAATCAGTTGCACAACTGCACACATGTTTGGCTGGGACGTGTGTGTGTGTGTGCACATTTGTGTCCGTCTTAATGGATGCAGTGTGTGTATGTTTACGCATGTCTGCATGGTTATTTGTTGGTGCCTTAATATGTGTTTGTGCGTGTGTGTGTGTGTGTGTGTGCATGCGTTTTGTGAGTGAACATGCATGTTGAATGGATCCCTCCGTATAACGTATCGCGCTGCAGGAGCTCCAATCTAATAGCTCTGCTTTACAATTAGATTTACTCAACGGCACTGGGGGCTACAGTGCTCTATGGAAAACCACCGGCCAGATATATATATATGTGTATATATATATATATATATATATATATATATATATATATATATATAATAGACTATACAGACAAGCATTACCAAGGTTTAAAGACAATCCCTTTTCTGGGAAGGCCAATTGGAGTGGACTGTCGAGCAAAGCCTAATTCCACAACGTACTTTCCATCACGCAAATGTCCTATTAATCCAGATGAGATGTAGCATGTCCCGGTACACATTGAAACAGGCTAGACCCCGAAACAGACAAAGAAAAAGAATAGGCAAATCGATGGACGAACACTAAGTGCACGGTTAACCGCATTAGTTAACATTTTACTGGTATTGAGCCATCATGTCCCAGAATCCTTGGTGTGGGGCAAATGGCTTGAACTGCTTGAGTGGGCGAGTCACAGGATATATGACTGGGAGAGAGAGAACTGCTGGACTGTTGTGTGTGTGAGTGTGGCGGGCTGTGTGTGTGTGAGTGTGGTGGGCTGTGTGTGTGTGTGTGTGTGTGTGTGTGTGTGTGTGTGTTTTTGTGTGTGTGTGTGTATCTCAATGTTCGGTGTGTGTGCGTGTGTGTGGCGGGGTGTGTGTGTGGCAGGATACGTGTGCGTGTGTGTGTGTGTGTGTGTGTGTGTGTGTGTGTGTGTGTGTGTGTGTGTGTGTGTGTGTGTGTGTGTGTGTGTGTGTGTGTGTGTGTGTGTGTGCGTGTGTGTGTGCAAGAGTCTGTGTACACCGGAAAAAGAGGCGCGTGGGTTGAAAGCGGCCGCTCAGAGTCATTAAAAAGGTAATTTAAATGGTTGTAAATCAATAGACAGGAGCAGAATGTATGTGTGAGCGTGACTTCATTCAGCACTGTGCAGAATGCGCCGTGGTTCCGCCCTAGTGCCACCCTGGGGATACGAATCCGCCCGCAGCCATCGCAGTGTGACAATGCACTCCGAGGCCATTAATCAACCTAGAGATGTCCCGTAGGTGCATGGGGGGGAAATATACATCTCATTTTAGGCTTTTGCGCAGCAATATTTGTTTGTTTATATTCCCCGTTTGACTTTGAAGTGATAATTGCTTCATTAATCTTGTCTTGAAAATGATGACTTCACACTTCATAGTGAATAACAAATGCTATTTCACCCAAAAAAAAGTGAGATTGTTGTTGTTCAATGACTATTTCAAAAGGACATGCTTTGTTGAAGCCAACCCCATCTATTAAACTTTTCGTTTGTGCCTTTTGGTTGATTGTGCTGATTAAACATTTCAATCCCACGATTACGAACCAAACAACACCTTTTAGAACGTCTCCCTAGCGAGATCAGGGTCACAGGGTTGACTCTCGGTTCTATCATTCCTTCAAAAGGCACCTTTTTATGCAAAAGCTTTCATCGTGTGATCCCAAAACGCTGTGATATTTGGATTGGAATTGTTTTTTTTGTTAATTTTATCGTTGCGGTTTTCCTGTCTTGATATAAAGCACTTACTCACTAGCATTGAAAGTGCTATACAAATAGAGCCCAATAACAATAAAACCACCAAATGCATGCATCCCATGGGCCAGTACCTGAGGAGCGGCTGGAAGATGACAGTGATGTTCCTGGCTCCCGGCTTACACACAAACTTCATCTCTCCCCCTTCGATGAGGTTATCGTCTGCCCCGCCTAGGAGAAAACACAAGAAGGGGCGGGGTTAAAGGCGTGTGTGCGTGTGTGTGTGTGTGTGTCTCACACCTGCCTTTCTCTCTTAAGACCCACAGACTTCCTAATCCACTGTGGATCACAGTATCATAAAATCAGCGCAAAAAACAAACAAACCAATTGTCTTATCCAGGGAATATCTCCCTGCCTACGCGCACACATCTGTACCCCCGTGCTAAAGCCTGGGTGAACCCCACAGCTAAGAGGGTTAATCAGAAAATCATAACCATCGTGTAACATGTTCAGACCAGGGGTGTGACGGAGCGAGCGAGGGAAATAAAGAGAGAGAGAGAGAACTACAGTGAGAGAGGGAATTAAAGAGATAGAGGTTCAGAGAATGAAGAAATAAGACACAGAGAGAGAGACAGAGTGTGAGACAGAGAGAGACAGAGAGAGAGACAGAGAGTGAGACAGAGAGACAGAGAGAGAGACAGAGAGAGAGAGAGAGACAGAGAGAGAGAGAGAGACAGAGAGAGAGAGAGAGAGTGAGACAGAGACAGAGAGAGAGACAGAGAGAGACAGAGAGAGAGAGACAGAGACAAAGAGAGAGACAGAGAGAGACAGAGAGAGACAGAGAGAGAGAGAGAGACAGAGAGAGACAGAGAGAGAGACAGAGAGAGAGAGACAGAGAGAGGGCGGAGGGAAAAGAAGGCAGATACGGAGCAAAAGACAGCGCGAGAAGGGAGAGAGAGGAAGATGAGAAGCAGGTAGTTGGATGTGAACAGGAGTGTGGCTGACAGTTACAGAACACTGTTGCTCATTACCTCTACTCAACCTGAAGTAATCAATCCAATGAAGGCGGAGGAGGAAGGGCCGTGTGTGTGTGTGTGTGTGTGTGTGTGTGTGTGTGTGTGTGTGTGTGTGTGTGTGTGTGTGTGTGTGTGTGTGTGTGTGTGTGTGGGTGTGTGTGTTCATGTCTGTGTATGAGACCGTGTTCTACGCATGGGTGATTACATGCCAACGCCATCCTATGTGTGCACGTTAGTTCATGCATGTGTGCACGACTGTAATTGTGGCGCAAGTGCAATTATTTCTTCAGATAATCTGAAATGATTTTTTTATCGTTAGTTGAAAGGAATATCTAGTGGGTCCAGGGAAGTTTGCAAAGCTCAAGAGTTGTTTCTAAAAGTAAATTAAATAGTAAGACAAAGAAAGCCATTTTAATATCTTAAAGGGGAACTATATAACTTTACTATCAATAAAACATATATAAAGTAGCAATTCCAAAATGCAGAGTGATATTATCATACGAAGTGTGATATCCAGCCATCATTTTTTCTCGCATGAAAACAGCCTGTTTTCAGTGGGTGTTCCCTTCCCACCTCTCTCCCTCTCTCGTTGAGTGGTCTTTGGGGAGATTGTGAAGCAAATTTGGCTTTTTTTGCTTTCGGGAATTGCCGAGATGAGCATGCTTCTGCTTCCGTTTCTGTCCCCGACGTTTGGAACACTTCTCTCTCCGGCATTAGGAACACTTCGGCACTCTGCACAAAATGGCGTCTCCGCGCGGCGAGACCGGCTACAGAGCAGGACGTGCTCGGCTGAGGAAGAACCGCCAACTTCCATGAGTTAAAGAAGTTCTTATTTTAAACCATAAATGTACCCAGGCTTCATGGAGTTCTATGGCCACTCTGTGAACCCTATCGAAGTGACCCCGAGGACTCTGCCCCCCATCACAGGGCAGAAGATGGGCCGATTGAACAGTAGCCAGAGAGTGGGCTCATGGAGACAAACACGATATAGAAACCCACCCAGACAACGGGACTGAAGCAATACTTACAATAATGTCCATGATGAGTTGGAGCTAAATGTGTTTGTGTGTGTGTGTGTCCGTCAGTGCGTGTATGTATGTATGCGTGTGCATTTGTTTAAGCGCATGTGCGTGTACTCATGTACTCAAATGAAACTGTGTGTTTATATGCATGTGTCTGCGTGCGTACATCTGTGTGCCTGCATGTGCGTACATACATGTATGTGTGTGTAAACTGGTTCGTGAATGTCTTGAAATGGCCAAGACTTCACTTGGGCTCCTAGCCCTGGCTGGCTGCCTCCCCCCCTCCAGGCAAACTCATTTCCATGTTCAATAGGAGCTTTTCAAAGGGCCCACGAGATACCGCCCAAAAAGACACTTCTCTCCGGGGCATGAAAAGCCTGGACGCCGCCGCTGTCCCTAAGACCCCCCACCCCGGCCCCCTCCTCGCATCACCTCGCATTCACATGCATATCGCCGCATTGTTCCCCCTTGTCGAGCTCCCATAATACATTTCTAATGGAACACGTTTCTATTGAGGGGAGCACCCGCGGAAAACACAAGGAGACGAAACCACTGCGGATTTTCATCAGCAGCGAATGGGAAGAGGGCAGAGGAAGGAAGGTTTAATTTCATCCCCCAGAGACATTCTAAGTGGGTCCTGGTTTGGGATCCGTCGCAGAGAAAATGTTCACCTGCCATGCAGGTGAACATTTTTGTTCCTGTTGGAGCGCGGAGGCTGAAAGGACGTCCAATCCATTCTCTGCTATCTTCGCCATCCTCATCATCCGTCCTGTGGGGCCAATTCCATTAACTAGCCAATCACAGGCCGCCCAAACAAAGCAGCGCCGGCCAGCGTCTCACTCAACTCTCTCTCTTCCACTCATAATATTCTCTCTCTCTCACTCAACACTCTTAATCTCTCTCTCTCTCTCTCCCACTCTGAAGATGTTGAGTCTCTCTCTCTCTCTCTCCCTCTCTGGAATCTAAAACTTCATGGGAAGTATTTTCCTGTCTCTCAGCTCAAACTATGGTAACCCCCACACCCACACACACACTGACATGACACACACATGCACACATGCGAGTGCAATCACACACAGACACACACACACAGACACAGACGGTGACCAATTTAATTTCATGCTCTAAACATCTGCATCGGTGTCAGACAAAAAAAGAAGTGATGGAGGGGAGGGAGGAAGGAGGGGACCTGTGCGATCCGCGGGCCCAGCGACCAGCTGCCAGCTGGGGGCCGCTGAGGGCGGGTGTCGGGGCGGCATGGTGTGGATGAATATGAAGCAGCACCGTGTTAATATGCATGAGATATCCTCTGGCCTGGAGGTTGAGGGGTCAGGATGTCACCGGAAGGCTGCCAGCGCTCTCCCACAACGTGTGAAAACAGGGAGCGAGCGAGCGTGTGCTTGTCCGAGCGCGTGTGTGTGTGTGTGTGTGTGTGTGTGTGTGTGTGTGTGTGTGTGTGTGTGTGTGTGTGTGTGTGTGTGTGTGTGTGTGTGTGTGTGTGTGTGTGGTCACATCCAGGATTAGAGGGGGGGAAAGGGGTGGGGGTAGAGGTGGCAGAGCAGCTGTAGCCAGGAGAGGAAGTGGAGGGGGGGGGCGAGGTGGTTGCAAATTCTAGCGTGGCCAAATCCCCCTGAAATCCCGCTTAGAGAACCCCATCTTCACACACACACACACACACTCACACCCCCGAACACAACAATCACACCTCAACAGCACACACACACACACACACGCATTAAACGCGTGGGCCGAAGGTGTTTAATGCACACACACACACAAACACACCAACAGCCAAGAGTCAAAGGAACCGGCCCGTTGACACACAGTTACAAACTGATGGAAAACATCGAGGTTTGGCCAGGGAAAAACAGACCCCCCCCCCACACACACACACACACACACACACACTTCCCTGACACCTACCCAGCCCTGCCCCCCTACGGTGCGTTACCATGCACCCTTCAGCCCACATGCAATCAAGTGAGGCAGTGGCTCAGTGAAATTGCATTAGCCACACTTTCCTGGGTTTGATGAGGAGCCGGTTTGATCCACTCATCTATTCTGGCCTCTTTCCACTAGCAGGGAGGACCAGGGACATCTGATGCCTTCCTTAACACACCTGTGTGTGTGTGTGTGTGTGTGTGTGTGTGTGTGTGTGTGTGTGTGTGTGTATAATCATTTATAGCAAAATGCAAGAAAGTAAAGTGCGCAATATACTTCATCCCTGCTGTGGAGTGTGTGTTTGCGTGTGTTTGTGTGCGTTGTCATGTTCACATTAAAGAAGGAATGTTGACATTCCCTGATTTGATTTGGACGCAGAAAGCCATACGCATGAAGCATCAAGCGGCCCATCCTAGTGATGGTCAGGTTTATTATGATGGAGAACGTCTGTGAATCACCATCTGATGGTCTATGTCTCAGGACGGATGGAGACGCTGTTATCACTGCTGCCTCAACTGCTCTCCTTAGGTCCTCTCTCACACACACACACACACACACACACACACACACACTAAAAAGGATGGCCTGGATGAACTAAGGAACATCGCTCATTCCACACACCAAACCAGACTTGGAGTCCAAACAACTGGCAGGTACGAATCCTAACACCCTTCATGTATTAAAGCAGTACAAGACAAGAAAAGTTCTCCATGTCTACATTAACTAAATGAACTTTGTATTTGTATTAAGGGTGTGTGTGTGGGCATAAGGCGTGTGGGGGGGGGTACAGGAGCGTCATCGCGGAGTCCCCCTCAGGGATTTGTTTTGAATGCCAGGGCCAGTGGGCCGCATACAGACGCATCCAAGGAAAACCTGGAGCCTTAATAAGAAAGCCCACACACACACACACACACACAAAAACACCTTGGTTCAATAACAAATGAGTGTGTGTGTGTGTGTGTGTGTGTGTGTGTGTGTGTGTGTGTGTGTGTGTGTGTGTGTGTGTGTGTGTGTGTGTGTGTGTGTGTGTGTGTGTGTTTGGGGGGGGGGGTTCGGGGCGCCGGCCTCCAATTCCTTCCAGACCGCCTTCATGTCTGATTGGCTGCTAATGAGTTCCTTCTATTATTAAAATTCATTTGACCTGGAGAGGGGAGGGGTGGGGGGGAATTCACTCGGAGGACAGACTGCGTCAAATCAACCCACCCCCAAAAAAAACTATATAATAATACAACCTGAATAGATAAATAAACAATATGAATAAATTGCGGCAGGAATTGAGTTGGATTAATTATTAAGAAGTGTCCGTGGCGGAGGGGCTCCAGCCTTGTTAATTAATGAACGCCTGTCAGCGCAGACACCACGGCAACACAACGATACACAGAGACAGCAATAAACAACACCGAGGCAACACAACGATACACAGAGACAGCAATAAACAACACTGAGGCAGCACTGAGACAACACAAACACAGCACTGAGACAACAATAAACACAGCACTGAGACAATAAACAACACTGAGACAACAATAAACACAACACTGAGACAACAACAAACACAACACTGAGACAATAATGAACACAACACTGAGACAACAACAATCACAACACTGAGACAATAATGAACACAACACTGAGACAACAACAATCACAACACTGAGACAACAATGAACACAACACTGAGACAATAAACAACACTGAGACAACAACAAACACAACACTGAGACAACAATAAACACAACACTGAGACAACAACAAACACAACAACAAACACAACACTGAGACAACAATGAACACAACACTGAGACAACAACAAACACAACACTGAGACAACAATGAACACAACACTGAGAAAATAAACAACACTGAGACAACAACAAACACAACACTGAGACAATAAACAACACTGGGACAACAATAAAAAACACAAACACAACACTGAGACAACAATAAACAACACTGAGACAACAATAAACAACACAAACACAACACTGAGACAACAAGAAACACAACACTGAGACAACAATAAACAACACTGAGACAACAATAAACAACACAAACACAACACTGAGACAACAAGAAACACAGAGACAGCAATAAACAACACTGAGACAACACAAACACAACACTGAGACAACAATAAAAAAAACACTGAGACAACAATAAACACTGAGACAATAAACAACACTGAGACAACAATAAACACAACACTGAGACAACAATAAACAAAACACTGAGACAACAATAAACACAACACTGAGACAACAATAAACACAGACAATAAACAACACTGAGACAACAATAAAAAACACAAACACAACACAGAGACAACAATAAACAACACTGAGACAGCAATAAACAACACTGAGACAACACAAACACAACACAGAGACAACAATAAACAACACTGAGACAACACAAACACAACACTGAGACAACAATAAACACAACACTGAGACAACAATAAACACTGAGACAATAAACAACACTGAGACAACAATAACACACCACTGAGAAAACAATAACACACCACTGAGACAACAATAACAACAATAAATACAACACAGAGACAACAATAAGAAATGAGACAACAATAAACAACACTGAGACAACAATAACACACATAAGCCAGCGCACAGCGCGGCAGTGCTTTCGCGGCTGCTGATGACGTCCTTGGCCTCAGACATCAGAAGGCGTCTCCTCAAACGAGGGACGTTTCCCCCGACCATAACCCTTTCTAAAAGGTCGCAAACATCACAACAGTCGGGTCTTAATCAGCACACAGGAACCCGTGGTGCCGAGGAGTTTAGAGGAAAACAAAAAACTCACATGAAAAATAATATTCCAACCGTGCAGGTGTTATTCAAGCGTAACCGCTTTCGCTTCAGGTGCATTTCATAACACCAAGAGGAACGGGACAACAAAGCTTCCAATAACAAGGCACATGACGCAAAGCTACAGCAACCACAAACTAAATAAAACACAGCCTTTAACGCGTACGGCCTCTTGAACATGTCAATCAGGCGGAGGGCGGGAGGGTTGGGGTGATTGAGAGTGTGTTTGTGCATGGGTGCCTGTGCGTAGGTGGTTACGGCGGGGGGGGGCGGTAATGGGGCATAGGAGCAAGCAGCAGGGGAGCAGACATCTGATGTCCTTTTCCCTCCATTCACCCCATCAAGCTGTTGAGCTCTGGGAGTAGGACTGTGTGTGTGTGTGTGTGTGTGTGTGTGTGTGTGTGTGTGTGTGTGTGTGTGTGTGTGTGTGTGTGTGTGTGTGTGTGTGTGTGTGTGTGTGTGTGTGTGTGTGTGTGTGTGTGTGTCTGTGTGTGTTCTGGGCAAAATTTGCCCAGAAAGCGCTATGCTCCCTCTATTGCTGGGTGGGGTTTTTGTCTCTCCCCTCCCCTCTCCCCCCCTCTCCCCCTCTCTGTTATTAAGAGCTTGCTCAGTGTCAACGTAGAGGCTTGACGTCAGTCTTATTACAAAACATGGCCTCTGTCTGTGCCTCCGTCTGGGACTCTGTTGTTTGTCTGTCTCTCGGCCTAAGCTCTTTTTTTCCTCTCCCAGACTGAAGAGGCTTTCTGTTTGACTGAGGGCTTTAGATATGGCCTCGTGTAGCCTTCTGGCTCGTCTGGTGGCCACATGAGCTGCTGGACGGTTCCCAACGAGGAGATATGCCTGTGAGCTCTTCATAATAAGTCCGCTGTGTATCTGCTATCTAATGCCCTCTTTCAGCCCCCTGATGGTACGTATTTCCAGCGACACCAAAAGGAGAAAAAACGCCACGTCAAAATAACAATGTGCTCGTTGTTATAATACCAGAGACACAGTGCATTTCACACCCAGTCTCGCTCTGTCCTCCGATTTTATTTCAACACTGGGGCTAATTTAATTATTGAATTACTCGTCACGCAGTCCCGATTTCAGACTGCGCGCGCGTGCGTGCGTCTGCGTTTTAATCTTGGTTCCAAGGTAGAAAAAAAAGACATCTTATCCACTCCAACTCACACGAACTGTAAAGAATTGTAATGAGATGACTATTTTCCCACATGGTAGTGTGTGTATTGGGTGCGTAGATGTATATATACACACATTTTTGCAGCAACAACAACAACCGCCTTGCTTTCATGACCAACACAAGCAGCGTCTTTTCTCCGTAATAGCCTGTCAGCCTCAGGAGATACCGGCGTCTTTATCTACAGAGCCAGGTGCCACTGAGGGCGGGGGGGTGGGCTCCATCGGGGGGGGGGGGGGGGACACAGCAGCATCCATCACTCACATGTACCACTGCCCACAGCAGCTTTGATTTGGGCACCTAAAACATTTAAATTGGGGGTTGGGGGGGTCGCTATTATGCAAGCGTGCGCGTCGCAGCGTGTGAACAACCTGATGAACCAGCGCGTAGGCAGCGCTCCTCGACCGTGGTGGCCGCCGTTACCGCGGGCACCGTCGTTACCACTGGTAGCGTCATTACCGCGGGCAGCGTCGTTACCGCGGGTAGCGTCGTTACCGCGGGCAGCGTCGTTACCGCGGGCAGCGTCGTTACCGCGGGCACCGTCGTTACCGCGGGCAGCGTCGTTACCGCGGGCAGCGTCGTTACCGCGGGCAGCGTCGTTACCGCGGGTACCGTCGTTACCGCGGGCAGCGTCGTTACCGCGGGCAGCGTCGTTACCGCGGGCAGCGTCGTTACCGCGGGCAGCGTCGTTACCGCGGGCAGCGTCGTTACCGCGGGTAGCGTCGTTTCAGCGCCAGCCGTACGACCCCAACAGGAAACACTTACGCGCTGCCGCTGGGAGTACGATGACAGATGAAAGACTTTATTACTGAGATACGTTCTGTTGACTGGATGCTGCATCGTGTGTTGCTTGGAAAGAAAGAAAGAGTGAAAACATTGAGATGTTTTCACTCCTGTCAATGTCACCGTCAATGTCAACACAGCTGTAGCATTCAACAAAGAAACCGGTTCGGCAGTCAACAAACAACATGTACGTGTGGAGAATTCATGCCAATCTATTTCGTTTTGCGCCACAACTTCACACAATGGATCAGAAAACAACAAAAGGATGGAAGCTGGGAGCCTTTCCATGTTACCTTCCATATGGGACTGCCAGTAGCCATTCAATGCGGGCCGTACAGTATTGAAAGCTTCTGAATGAGTTTTAACAAGGATATGGAGAAGTCCAGCTTCAAGAAACGATCAGGATCTTCATGGGCAGCTACGGGAGTTACCTTTAGAATGTCAAGAGCACATCATAATGATGAGCTGCCCGGTCTGACAGATTCTATATTAATATTGATTCAATATCTACATATTGACCCAGCCACACACATGCACACAATTAATAATTACAAAGAAGAAGGTCATATTGGCATAAGAGTGTGTTGAGCGAGAGAGGGCGTGTGAGAGGCATCAATCATGTATGAGCACGGGTCTGAGACATTCTAGGGCTGTAATCCCTGAGTAATTATCAACATTTATCCCATGAAAGCTTAATTCTACCTCAACTTCTGTTTAGCTGTGCGATAAGTCATAATCGCAAGTTCAAAGGAAAAGCTGCAGAGGATCAATTCCTCAGCAGGGCTTCAAAGGAGAACCAGGAGTCTCTGTCGGAGTCACGGGAAGGAGAAACAGGAGTCTCTGTGACGGAGTCACGGGAAGGAGAACCAGGAGTCTCTGTCGGAGTCACAGGAAGGAGAACCAGGAGTCTCTGTCGGAGTCACGGGAAGGAGAACCAGGAGTCTCTGTCGGAGTCACGGGAAGGAGAACCAGGAGTCTCTGTCGGAGTCACGGAAGGAGAAACAGGAGTCTCTGTCTGAGTCACGGGAAGGAGAAACAGGAGTCTCTGTGACGGAGTCACAGGAAGGAGAAACAGGAGTCTCTGTGACGGGGAACAGAGTGACGTGGCAGCAGCATCCGGAAGGCTGGATGCCACACATTGTCTTAACAACACACACACACACACACTTTGGATTGGAGAACCATCGGGGGGGGGTTCACCAGTGATCTGAGCGGTGCCTAGAGACCGGCGTGTTGTTGGGGAGACGGGATTAGGAGCAGAGAGGAAGAGGCTGGACCTATCTGTCTGCACAGGAGGAGGGGCGTTTTGGGTGGTGCCGCTCTTGGAGTGGAGGTTATTGTTGGAGGAGCAGGAGGGGAAAGAAGAGACGGAGGACTATCTCTCTATTCCAGGCCTTCGCCAGGGGGCTTTACCAGCAGCAAATCAACATTCTCAACGTTTTCTAAAGAAAAGCTATCTCACTGCGGTCCGATAGCCGACTCAATCACTGTTCCGACACAAGGACACGGGGTCACGGCCCCGGCTCCCTCGCCCTGATTGTCGTGTCAGAAGTGAACTTTTTAAAATGGAGAGATTATTTCCCCAAAGTCAACAACATGTACACGAGTGCTTACTGCCTGGTGGAAGCTCCCCTCCAAGCACTCTCTCTCACACACACACACACACACACACACACACACACACACACACACACACACACACACACCAAACTCTTAAAAACACAGTCCCCTTCCTACCCCATTCATTTCCCGCTAGACAATTTTCCATTTGCACCTCCGACGGCCCCCATCCTCCTCCTAGATGTGATGTACAAATCAACCTGACAAGAAACACCACTTCTGGGCAGCTGCCCCCCCCCGTCCCCCAAACACCGCTCACGAGTGTCCCCGCCCCCCCGTCAGCCACCCGCCTGCCTTGGCCCTATGCATGCACCCCTCTGATTCCCCCTGATCTCTCCCTCTCTCCCCATCCCTCCAGGGAGCACAATGCCATCGCACTACGGGAAATAAATACATGAATAAAAAGGAGGCAAGCTAATACAACATTTCCATTTTATTTGTTACTTCTGAATGAGAGCTGAATGGTATTAAGAGGTGGGGAGGAGAGTGGACATGATTAAGACACAATGAAAGGAAAGGAGTGTGTGTGTGTGTGTGTGTGTGTGTGGGGGGCGGTGCTGTAGCTCGGCTGTTCTTTTGTTGGCGGGACAGCTTGTGGACGAGTCTATTTTGAATATCAAAAGGAGTTGAGGAACAGAGTGAAATAGATTAGGAATTGAGATATTACTACTACATCTCGGAGAGGTCGGAGGTCGGGACTGGGTGTGTGTGTGTGTGTGTGTGTCTGTGTGTGTGTGTGTCTGTGGCATGTACAGCTGAAGGAGACGAGGGAGGTTCAAGTGTGTATGGTTGTTTACGCCTGGACAAGATTGCATACACTGCAGTATGCGGGTCTTGAGTGTGTGTGTGAGTGTGAGTGTTCGCGTGTGTGTGTGTGTGTGTGTGTGTGTGTGTGTGTGTGTGTGTGTGTGTGTGTGTGTGTGTGTGTGTGTGTGTGTTCGGTTTCCTCTTTTCCCATACAGCAAAACCCATTATCAAAAAAACGTTTTCTCTGCGCAATATGGCGAAGCAGTGCAACGAACGGCCGCAACATAGGAAACGGATAAATAAATCAACAAACAGATAAATAAATCAACAGGGAAAGAAATGAAATTGAAAAGTCCATCAATGCATAATGCAGTGGGCGTCGGCCTAGGACCCGTGGTACCGCCCTGTTGACCAGCGGTACCCCGCCCCCCGCCAGACCACAGAGAGACAACAGTCAACAGGCAGAAGGTGTTTCCAGGTGTAGGGCTTCAGGAACAGAGGAGCCATGATAACATACATCCAAGCCAGGAAAATTGTTATCTTCATCATTTATTCATGTTGACTGTGATTGAACCCTGGTATGTTTCTGTGCAGCAGGTCCACACACACACACACACACACACACGTCCCTATACATGGCTCTGCTTCGCAAAGCATTTAACACTACCCTCCCGCACACACGCAGCGTGCACGTGGTCGTGCACCAGTGCACTAGATGCACACGGCTCCTGACGGCGAAGGCAGCCCAGATGTGACCACATATGGAACCTTAATAACCGCCTGTAGACGAAACGCTGGATTAATCCAAGTGTGCGAGGCGTGCCTCAGACGAGATGGCAAGTAATTAAGCCCCCTGCAAAGCCCTTTGTGTGTGGTTGTGTGTGTGTGTGTGTGTGTGTGTGTGTCTGCGTATGTTCGCTGCGCACACACACATGCGACACGCTCTAATATAGACAATGGCCACACATACGCGGCTCACCCTGGAGACAACACGCTACAAGACAATACAGATTAATTTCAAATTCATTAAGGATCAGACATGGGCTGATCCGCCTCAACCCATCACCACCACCTGCTAGTGGAGGAATGTATGGTGGCCCCCTAGAGGCCAAGAGAAGGACCCTCCAACACGCCATAGGAGGGTTCTACTGGGGCAGAGAGAGGCTCTGGGAGAGATGGTTCTACTGGGGCAGAGAGAGGCTCTGGGAGAGATGGTTCTACTGGGGCAGAGAGAGGCTCTGGGAGAGATGGTTCTACTGGGGCAGAGAGAGGCTCTGGGAGAGATGGTTCTACTGGGGCAGAGAGAGGCTCTGGGAGAGATGGTTCTACTGGGGCAGAGAGAGGCTCTGGGGGAGATGGTTCTACTGGGGCAGAGAGAGGCTCTGGGAGAGATGGTTCTACTGGGGCAGAGAGAGGCTCTGGGAGAGATGGTTCTACTGGGGCAGAGAGAGGCTCTGGGAGAGATGGTTCTACTGGGGCAGAGAGAGGCCCTGGGAGAGATGGTTCTACTGGGGCAGAGAGAGGCTCTGGGAGAGATGGTTCTACTGGGACAGAGAGAGGCTCTGGGAGAGATGGTTCTACTGGGGCAGAGAGAGGCCCTGGGAGAGATGGTTCTACTGGGGCAGAGAGAGGCTCTGGGAGAGATGGTTCTACTGGGGCAGAGAGAGGCTCTGGGAGAGATGGTTCTACTGGGGCAGAGAGAGGCTCTGGGAGAGATGGTTCTACTGGGGCAGAGAGGCTCACCTCTCGGTGCTCCCTGATCAAAGACGGCGGCCCGAGAGAGACGAGTTGTCAACACAATGTCTGACCAGTGGCCCCGGTGCCAACAGAGGCTTTGAGAGAGCAGGTGGGCAGCTGTGAACACCGCCTTTGTACTCGGTTTAATGCCAGCAGGATGGAACAAGGTAAAGCACTTGTGTATCAGAAGCAGAGGTTTGGTAGTTTGGAGGTTTGGGCTAAAATCCGCCTGCGAGACTCAGGTAAGATAGCAGTGAGGCAACCAAGGGAAACGTCTAGATGGGTGCTTCCTAGCCAGGGATATAAAGTGCTTATTTAATGACAGAAGTGAAGACGGAGTCGGTGGAAATTGGATGCGGATCGAATTACACGACGCTTACACTCCCCTTACCTGATGCTTTGGCTGTGTGGGGTTAGCCCCTAAAAGGATAGGAAGCGAGACTGATGGAGACACCAGCAAAGGGCTGGCACGACCTCAGAGCACACAGTAATCCGTCGGCCAGAAGAGGACTCAATATTCTGTTTCCCTGCTGTTTTCTTTACTCTCTTCGTCTTCACTTTTCATTTGAAGTGAGAGAGTGAGTTCTCAGCCCTGACGTCTAAACAAATATTTTTCTAATTTCTTCCTTCAGAAACCCTTTAATAGCCTCAACCCTGGCGCCCGGAAGAAAACAATGACTTTCAACCCCCTCCCCTCCTCTCCATCACCCATCCCCAAACACACACACACACACACACACACACACACCACAATATTTCCCATCACTCGTCCCTTTCCTTTTTTCAGGATCATCTCTCCCTCCTCCTCCTCTTTGTAGTCGCCCAGGCCTCGGCCACGCTCCAGTGTCCGCTGCCAAGCATTGTGACAGTCCAAATGAAAGCCCAGAGAAATCTCATCTTCTTATGAACGCTCCG
The DNA here is from genome assembly GCF_949987615.1 of Pollachius pollachius. Taxonomy (NCBI): domain Eukaryota; kingdom Metazoa; phylum Chordata; class Actinopteri; order Gadiformes; family Gadidae; genus Pollachius; species Pollachius pollachius. Next base: position 20,817,269 of record NC_136951.1, read on the forward strand.
GGGCATTCCCGACTCGTGGGTCTTAAAGAAGCAGAGAAAAAAAAAGAAGGAGAGAGGGAAAGGAGCGAAAACACCCTTTCTCAGTCATCTCCGTGTGGCACAAGCAGACAGCGGCGCCCGGTAACTAAGCTGTTATTTCCACACCGTCGGGGCTTTAAAGTTAATCAATGCTTGGTGCGCATGTGTGATTGGCCACGGCGGGGGCCTTTCTGCATACGCACACATCCCCACACTGTGGCTCCTCTCTTTTTTCTCTTTTCGTAATGAAGAGGAATGACTGGAAGCCGTTAAATGTCCTCCACTACCCGAGATACCGAAATGTGATCTTTGAATACTCACACATACCTCAAGCGAAACGCTTTCATGCTCAGTTAAGATTTAATACCTTGCGGCAACACATCCAGCTGTCAGTGTGCTTATCTTGAAATGAAATTTATCTTGTGTTTAAAGTCTGGAAGAGTGAACTGGAAATCAGGCATGCATTGTCAGAGGAAATGCTTTCCACTATTGCGTAAAGGTGCTCAGGTGGGTTGTCGACAGATTTTAAAGGAAACATTTGGGGGTCCCAGTGCAACGGCTAATTGTTTCTTCATCTTCACTCTCATCTAGATAATATCATCGAGGAGCAAGGAGTGCATTTAGCGGGGAAAAAATGAAACAAAAAGAAACAGTGAAACCTGCCGGTAAACATCGTCGTCACACTGCCCTGATTGAAACCTCAAGGTCTCACGCACACACGACTACGGGGACAGAGACGGAGATAGAGGAAAAGAGAGCGAGAGAAGGCAAAATACGAACGAGAGAGCGGAAGTGGTGAAAAGGAGGTGATGTTCCCCTGGGAAAAGCTGTATGGTCAGCTCGCTGTCAGATTGTGTGTGTGCGCGCAAAGCAAAGATAAAAAAATATATATATATATAAGCCCTGAGCCAGCAGTGAGATCCTGTAGTCGACCAGGCTCTCCTCAGCCTCTTCAGACCCACCTGCTCCCACCCTGCCCCCCCCCGCTCCTCTTTCCCTCAATCCAACGCGTTCGTCTTTGTAAAGCCTGCCACTAGCCAGTGATAGGCCCTAGTACTAAACATACGAGTCTTCCCAAATCTCTCCAATACTCAGCGGACAGCTGGCCTGCGTCGCTGTGAAGCGAGTCCATCCCACTGGACCACAACTCCACCCTGAGCTCCGGGCTCTTATCGCATCGCAGAGTGCCGCCTTACGTTACCTTACCCTCATTGTGTTGCCCTTCGTTGTTTGTTTCCTCCAACACCGCGTTCTGTTCCTACCGTCAGATTGCCACCATTGGGCAAGTTTTGACATGTATGCAAGAAGTAACCCTTCAGAAAATAATTCCTTGAAAAGCAAAACTCATGCTATCACATTGACACACGGGAAGAGTAATGTGGATACAATGTAGACAAGCAAAACGTCAAGCTGTGATAAGTTGAGAAACCTCACACACACAAGAACAATTTCTAAAATATGAAAGCCCAGAGCATTCCCAATCCCTGAAAAATACAAGAGTAGGGGAACTCAGTGAAACCTCGTCCCTAGATCAATACTTTCCCTTCCGAGGTATCCATTTCATCCCCTCACCCAAACCGCTCGGCACGCCTCCATTCTCCCACACTGCTCCCTGTCTTCTCCAACCAGGGAACCTCTTCCCTCACCTCTCAGCCAACGTTCCCAATTGTTGCACCTTTACATTCTTTAGTTCTACAACAAGCCGGCCTTTATTCCATCTCTCCCGCTCCCTATGAGAATCCCTTTATTCCATCTCTCTCTCCCTATGGGAATCCCTTTATTCCCTCTCTCTCTCTCCCTATGAGAATCCCTTTATTCCCTCTCTCTCTCTCTCCCTATGGGAATCCCTTTATTCCATCTCTCTCTCCCTATGGGAATCCCTTTATTCCCTCTCTCTCTCTCCCTATGAGAATCCCTTTATGCCCTCTCTCTCTCCCTATGGGAATCCCTTTATTCCCTCTCTCTCTCTCCCTATGAGAATCCCTTTATGCCCTCTCTCTCTCCCTATGGGAATCCCTTTATTCCCTCTCTCTCTCTCCCTATGAGAATCCCTTTATTCCCTCTCTCTCTCCCTATGGGAATCCCTTTATTCCCTCTCTCTCTCTCCCTATGAGAATCCCTTTATTCCCTCTCTCTCTCTCCCTATGAGAATCCCTTTATTCCATCTCTCTCTCCCTATGGGAATCCCTTTATTCCCTCTCTCTCTCCCTATGAGAATCCCTTTATTCCCTCTCTCTCTCTCCCTATGAGAATCCCTTTATTCCCTCTCTCTCTCCCTATGAGAATCCCTTTATTCCCTCTCTCTCTCCCTATGAGAATCCCTTTATTCCCTCTCTCTCTCTCCCTATGGGAATCCCTTTATTCCCTCTCTCTCTCTCCCTATGGGAATCCCTTTATTCCCTCTCTCTCTCTCCCTATGAGAATCCCTTTATTCCCTCTCTCTCTCTCCCTATGAGAATCCCTTTATTCCCTCTCTCTCTCTCCCTATGAGAATCCCTTTATTCCCTCTCTCTCTCCCTATGAGAATCCCTTTATTCCCTCTCTCTCTCCCTATGAGAATCCCTTTATTCCCTCTCTCTCTCTCCCTATGAGAATCCCTTTATTCCCTCTCTCTCTCCCTATGAGAATCCCTTTATTCCCTCTCTCTCTCCCTATGAGAATCCCTTTATTCCCTCTCTCTCTCCCTATGAGAATCCCTTTATTCCCTCTCTCTCTCCCTATGAGAATCCCTTTATTCCCTCTCTCTCTCTCCCTATGAGAATCCCTTTATTCCCTCTCTCTCTCCCTATGAGAATCCCTTTATTCCCTCTCTCTCTCTCCCTATGGGAATCCCTTTATTCCCTCTCTCTCTCTCCCTATGAGAATCCCTTTATTCCCTCTCTCTCTCCCTATGAGAATCCCTTTATTCCCTCTCTCTCTCCCTATGAGAATCCCTTTATTCCCTCTCTCTCTCTCCCTATGAGAATCCCTTTATTCCCTCTCTCTCTCCCTATGAGAATCCCTTTATTCCCTCTCTCTCTCTCCCTATGAGAATCCCTTTATTCCCTCTCTCTCTCTCCCTATGAGAATCCCTTTATTCCATCTCTCTCTCCCTATGGGAATCCCTTTATTCCCTCTCTCTCTCCCTATGAGAATCCCTTTATTCCCTCTCTCTCTCTCCCTATGAGAATCCCTTTATTCCCTCTCTCTCTCCCTATGGGAATCCCTTTATTCCCTCTCTCTCTCTCCCTATGAGAATCCCTTTATGCCCTCTCTCTCTCCCTATGGGAATCCCTTTATTCCCTCTCTCTCTGTTCAGCCCTGGCCTGACCCTGGCCGCCTGGCTCCTCACCTTGCAGCTCTCCGCTCTTGGTGTACAGCTCTCTCCGCTGCTCCCTCAGGTAGGCGCTCATGCTGATGGCGTGAGAGGACGACTCAAACCTGCAGGACACACGACACACGAGTGAAGGAGGAGAACCACCGCCGGCACTGGTAGGAGCTACATCCCTGGGCAGCGCTTCAGTCGTCCAGTGTTACTAGCACAAGGATCACACCTTGTGCTAACTCATAAAGGGTGGTTGAGGTTCAAATCAAGGTTAAATCAAAGGCATTTAAAAAAATGCCTTTGATTTAAAAAGTGGAGTTTTAATGTTAAGGAGTCTGTTTACATTTGCAGAGTTCGAGTGAGATCACTTGGGATCCATTTGAGCCAATAAGAAACAGCAGTGAGATTAGCCTGTGCTTCAGTTGTGACGGGGATTGCTGTAGCAGTGAGTATCCCAAAGTTACCAGACATATGAACCCACTCCATTAGTAAAATCTACACTAGATTTAAATCCTACATTAGATATAGATCAGTCACTAAGATGAAGTTGAAGTGTGTTTCTTACTTGAAGAGGGACTGCTTGGCGCGCTGGGGTCTCTTCTTGGCAAAGAAGGCAGCGAACTCACTGCCGGTGCTGGCGTAGGAGAGCTGGCTAGAGGTCTCTGAGGCACCGCGGCTGTTCTTCACGTCCAGGTAGTCCATGAGCAGGACCTGGAGAGCACCACAACCAGTCAGTCACTAGGCCAACCGGAGCCCCGTGTCGCTGCTGGGATACCATTTCTCAAGGTAACAGAAGAAGCCCCAGCTAATAGACAAAGGAGAGTAGAATACATTTAAGGGAAGGATAGAAACTAAAATATGCAAAACCCTCAATCGTCAATAGGACAGGCACGAACACCGAGTAGCCAACTCAAGACAAGATAAAAGAGACAAAACCATGTAATTATTATATTGTGAAGCGTTAAAGTTATATTTCAAATCGTGTCCATGTCCTAACCTTCTCAGTGCTCACTTATTGAATGACAACGCATTCACTTGAGAATGTAATACTGTTTACACTTTTCAAACTGTCAACCTATTGTTTTTCCCTGTCCTCGGAAAAAGAGGTTGTATCCACAGATAGAGAAGGCAAAAAAAAACAACATAATGCACGACACTTTGCTGCAACAGGAAGTGCAAAAAACGTCCTAAATGGGAGGAATCCAAACGACAGCCAAGACTGATCCAAAAACATTGACAGGACTGGATGAATTTGACGACGGCCATTAAAGTCCCATCTTCCATTTCCCGATCTGTCTACTTGATCCATGGTGTAACACATCAGCGTGGCATCACGGCTCATAAAACTCTTATCAACTTCTAACAATAGCCGCCATCCCATACATTCCCGTCCTGGCATTGGACTTGGCCTACTCCATCATTCTATCTCTGCGCGGTTCTTACCGGGACTCACATTTACGCTCATTTTTCAAACGCTCTCATCCTTCAGCGCGTTCCTCTTCCGTCCTCCCCACCCCCCCCCATCTGCCCCATCTCTCCTCTTTCTTATCTAACTCCAAACCTCGTCTGAACACGTATGTTCCTGAAATAGCCGTGCGTTTCTAATAGCTCCATCATTTAGCAGGCCCATTTAGCCTGCGTTCGTTCTGACGTAGGGGTGGCGGCTGGCCCGGCCCAAAGTGGAACAGAAGTAATGGCCAACCAGATGGAAATCCATCCCACGTGTAATGATGTAATTAACGCCCCAGAGAAAGACCCCTCTCTCCACCAACCACCCCAGGCCGGCAGCGAACGGGAAAGCCTCCACAAGCCGGCAGCGGGGCGAATGTGGCACACAGGTATGCATACAGCTCCCCAATTTGGGGTCCGGAAGCCCTACTATGTTAACGCTGAACATCTGAGGTGATAATGGTTAATTCTAAATGGACTATAGATATAGTGCTTTCCTAACTAGTAGAGACTCAAAGCGCTCTACAAAATTGCCTAACAAGCACCCATTCATGCACACATTCACACAGAGCGACAGCCAGCTCGTTTGGAGCAGTTAAGGTGAGGGGTCTCGCTCAGGGACACCTCGACGCTCAGAGAGGAGGAGCTGGGGATCGAACCAGCAACCTTCTGGTTACCAGCCAACCCGCTAATGCACAGAGCCTTGGCTGTTGCATATGGTCATTCCAGCTAATGAAGCTTCATTTCAATTCTCCAAAACAACGTACTGAAAGTCTTACTGCGGCACCAACACATAAACACATTCTAACAGACCCACACAAACGTTTGCGCTTGGGACCCGCTCGCTCTTGCCTCCCTTTGGAGACACTTGGGTGTCTGCTCGTTGCTAAATCCGGTGTCCGCGGCTAATCCCATCAGCGCATTAATTACTGATGAGCTGATGGAGCAGGGCCTACGGCCAGCTAGCGAGCTAACGCTGCGGCAGGCGGGCTACAATGTAAGCTCAGGGCAAATGATTAAATGAAGTGGACTGCAATGAAAGACATTGAAACTGGTGTAATGTAAGCATTGGATTTGCTGAGACCAGAATGTGGTTAAAATATAAATTTTATTCTGTTTACGTATCAGTTCACCTGGACTACTGTATAAAGTCTTACCTTGCATTCCTCCGTAATGACACGAGACATTTAACTGTGCAGGAAGCAGACAAACCACCAAGAGCAGTTTACATCAGAAAATAATCTCAATTCTATCATTAGAAACAAAACCACGTTGTCTTGGAAACAGGTTATCCTCGTTCCCGGGTTACTTTTTGCTGCAGCTCCTCTGGATAACAAATTTGGGAGGTGCATTTATGTGAAAAAATTGACAAAAAAAAACATTTGAATCCAATAAATGTACCCATTGCAAACTAATTAGAAAGAAATTCTGTGGCTTTGCAAACTTCACACAAAGTTTTGCAAGAAGACAAATTAAAATGTTGGCGATGCCTGGTAACAGTAAGTGAGTTAGACTCTTCTATCTTATTATAATAGTGCTGCATGTACCCATCTATCATCCCACCCACACACAATCTAATCAAAATCACTTGCTGGCAACAGTTTGTGTGTGTACCTATATGAGCACATCTGAACATCCACACGTTCATGTGGTTCTACGCACACACACACACACACACACACACACACACACACACACGTTAATGTGCCTAGATACAATGTGCAGGACCACTCACTTCCTGCCTGCCTCTTTCCTGTCAAGTCGAACTAACACAATCTTATTAAATTCCCATTTAATCCAGCCACAGCCCATCACTTCCTGCAGCGGGTGCTTCTCCCTGCTCCCATTACCTCTCATTACTGCCACCTTCAGGAGGGGGGGCTCATTAGTGTCTCAGGGAGGGGCGGAGCCTCGTCTTTAGAGAACTTACACCAGTACGGTCGCCTTCAGCGCAGAGTCAGCACTGGCCGAGACATGGGAGCCAATGGGAGGGAGGGGGGGAGAGAGAGAGAGAGAGAGAGAGCGAGAGAGAGAGAGAGAGAGAGAGAGAGAGAGAGAGAGAGAGAGAGAGAGAGAGAGAGAGGCAAAAAGGCAAAAAGGCTCACAAACTAGGGACAGAGACCCCAAGGGGCAGTAGAAAAAGAAAAGAGAAACAGAGAGAGAAAGTGAAAGAGAGACAGTAAGAGAGACAGTAAGAGATAGGAAAGAGAGAGAGTAAGTGAGCCAGAGCGCCAGAGGTCCCTCTGTCACAGACAGCTTAGGGATGATGAACAGCAGCATTATCACAGCTGCCAAAACAAAGAGCTGCCCCGGTCTCCGCTTCCTGAGCCAGGCAGCGGTAGGCGCAGCAGAGCAACCGATCAGCCAAGCGCAGCCGCGCTGGGAGACCATGTGACACAAACAAACACATCAGCTCCGCCACCCCCTCCCCAGGCGAGCACTGGGAGAAAATAACATAAGATAACATTTTGAATTGGTCGGTGGAAATCACTAAAGGGTTCTACATTCTGATGGACATGCACGACATCGCCATTCACGGTAAAGTGTTGGAGAACATCGTTTGATCGGTGTGCATGTGCAGCGCACAGAGGCACACAGGCACAGTAACACAACCACAGACACACACAATCACAGACACACACAGGACCTAAATCCTAATGGAAATTTAAATTCAATCTATTGATTTGAATGCAGCAACTTCATCATCGTAGTGGGAGCATTATCTGCACAAAAGCTAAAAAGTCTATTTTGGAAATTTATTAAAAGGTCTGCATTTCTTTCTCACTCTGCACCGTGTCCTCTGCATTGTTTTTTGCGTTATTAAATTAATGAATGCCCTCATCTGACGTTCCATTGTTGTTCCTTAGAACCTTACAGCAGCCCCCGCCTCCACACCGCAATTTATTGTGACTTTATTGCCCTTTGTATATGTTTGTCTTTGTTATTATTAACTTATTATGTGATAAATTTCATCGGTAATCGTTCCGACAAGTAGCGCAAGGCCCTTTGAGCTGCACATTCTGGTGCGAAGTGTTTGGGACTAAATAAATGTGCAATAACAAAAGTATGAAAGGTACAATCCAATACAAATATTATTATCATCGTGATTATAGTTATTATTTGTCAGAGGGACCAGGTTTGAATTATTTCTGCAACGGCACAGAAATGAGCCTTAAGGAGCGGCCTGGGCAGGCAGGGAAAGACTGCGTGGAACCGATGTGAGGAGCATCTGTGTAGAACAGGAAGTGTGAAGAGATGTGAGGAAACAGCTTTTCACACCAGGTAAGCAGACCCAGCCAAGAAAGCACATAACTAGTCTTGCGTGTGTGCGTATGTGTGCATTTGTGTGTGTGCGTGCGTGCATGCACAAGTGTGCATGTGCGTGCGCCTGCATGAGGGGCAGGTGTGTGTGCGTTCATTATTTCCGCCTCTATTGAGCGTAATTATATAAACTAGCCAAGCCCCCAACCACACTAGCCTAGAGAGACTTCGGAAGCGTCCCAAATTCAGTCTGAGCCCACTGAGCTGTGTGGACATATTATATTTACCAAGGGAGTCAGGGGCAGGGGCGAGGGGGGGGAATGATTCCCGGAAGTGTGGCTCTGTAATTCAACATTGGCCCTCTGTGTCGGCCGGGCCCTGGAGAGCTCTCGGCGCCAGGGGCCGGGCTGCGAGGGGCAGTGGCAGCGTCTGCCTGATGAGCGGCGTCCGTCCCTGCACTCTCTCCATTAGCACCCTGACCAGCCTGATTAGCAGAACAAACCAGCGGGACCAGCCAGAGAAACACCAGGTAAAGGCTTCCAGGTACGCATGTGTGCTCCGAGAGGTCAATCAGACGGCAATAATAGGCCAACGCACGTTTCTAATTTACCCCCCCCCCCCCCCCCCGGTCCTTTTGTTTCCCTCCTAATGATAAAAACAAGCGGGCAAACCCGCGTCTCGTCGATCGTTCATGCAGGCGTTGGAATAAACATCCTTATTGTGAGTCCCCAGGAGACATGCGTGCCCGAGGCCTCACCCACATCCATGTACCGCCGCAGAGACCTCGCCTGCTAGGGGCGGTGGTGTAACGCTGGAGCAGCAGACGGAACTCATTTACACCGGGGTTAGCGGAGGCGCTCTGAACAACACAGTAACAAACGTGTTGCCATTATTACTGTGATGCACACACACATGTGGATAAATAAGCATTAGCTACCCCATTTAACGTCAAATATACAATGCATGAGATGTTTATGATAAAATCCGGGGAATTCAAAAGAAAAATCTGCATGTCAAAAACCCCAGGGTCTTATTTACAACCCCTGTGCACCACAAAACGGCTGATTTATGATACAAACTCGACGGGAGAATGTGGTGATTGAAGCCAGATCGAGTAATGACGGCTCTCAGACATTTAATTCCACTTAATATCAAACGTTAATTATAGACACACGCTATAATAAACCTCCAAACCAGCAGTATAATTCGTACTTTGTACCGAGCCATAACTACTCCAAAAGCACTCAACTTTCAATTTGAAAAAATATATAGCCTAAGCACACTCACAACTTATATCAAAGACTGCTCAATATTTCATCAGTGCTGTACCTCCAGCCCCTCCCCAGGCCAAAGCAGAGAGCAGAGGGACGTATGGGCTGGGACTGATGCAATAACCATCCTCCGTTGTTCAAGTACAAGATTAGATCAAATAACGCTAAAGAATTGCCTTGCAGAGCGCATATATATTTGGAATAATATCTACTAGTGTGCATATATCACCAAGCATGATATCAGGTGTTAAATTGTTTTTGTGTGCTGAAATCGCTGCAGTGAACAGGACCTTCCTCACTGCAGTCAGTGCAGCAGCAAAGTGTTGCCATTCACTGCCTTTTGTTTGTTTTCTGACCTCCTTGCTGTGGCCATCAGACCATGTGTGCTTCTTGACCTCCACCTCACCCACAAGCACCTCCATGTCTGTCAGAAGAACTCTTCGTCTTCCTTTTGGACTGTTGCCATGATTTAGCGTAATGTTCCATTGATCAGAAGGCTTATTTATATGCATAATCATTCATGCGGTGCCTTTATCACGTATGGTTAAGGTGGTTATTTGGGTGTGTAGATGGCAGTAGAAAGGAAATTTGCACACGCACATTATTTTAAATTCACACAACTTTTGCCTTTTGTGCACATGTACGCTTTTAGTATGGATCTTTTGCCCCTTTTTATGTACGAGTCCCCCAAGGGAATTGGGTCCCAAACACAGACACGTTCACAGCAGGAGTCAGGTAGATGTTATGCTATGATACGCTATGTTGCTCCACACCACCTCGGCGACTTCAAACTGCGATAGCAGTCATGAGCACAGAGCGAAACGTTGACACGTTGATTAAAACGCTGACGCGATGAGAGAACAAGGCGATGGTGGTTCGCTCAGGGTCTAATTAAAAGCCAGAGCAAGCAATCCCTTTCGTCAGGCATCTCTCCCTGGCAGCTCCCCTGGTCTCACTCCCCTGGTCTCACTCCCCTGGTCTCACTCTTCTGGTCTCACTCCCCTGGTCTCACTCCCCTGGTCGCACTCCCCTGGTCGCACTCCCCTGG
>NC_136951.1:20835119-20895119 GCF_949987615.1 Pollachius pollachius
GCGTCTGGCTCTAACATACCAGCGCTGGCAAGTGTGTACTTCATTACCTTGTAGAGTCTCAGGACCAGGTAAGTGCACTCATAATTGAGTGTACAATAGCGTTTTTTCTTTAAAACATTGGCCCTCAGTTGGTATTCTCCTGTTCAATGTCCACATTTGCGGCAATATGTTGGCATCGCGCCAGGGATCTTTCGGCGGTCATTAGAGAATGATTAATAACAACGACTGAGCTGGATCCGAAGTCACCCAACCGGCAACTGGGTTGACTTGTGTCACAATTCCAAACTAAGGAAAAGTTAGGAACGCCGGCTTCTCGGCGTGGAACAGGGACTCTGGGACATAGCAGTAGCAGCTGTGTCTCACAACAATGAACAGCATCTGGGAGCAGTCCTGCGGACTGAACATCTGGGTCGGGTTTGTTTTCAGGGAGGTTGGGACACTTCTGACATGATTTACATCCAGAAAGGGCAGGGACGACTCTCATGAAGTATGCGGCAAGAATAATAACTGTGTGAAGGACTCTCTGTGTCGTACATGCATATTGATGACCGTCCGTCTTCATCCAGCGGCAGCCCTGACTACCTGTTTCTCCTCCAGGAAGAGACTGTCAAAGGGTTCATCAGACGGCCTATCGGTGGCTCGCCATGGTCGGACGCTCAAACACTTCTACTTTTATTAGTGGAATGGAAAATCTGTGCTTTCTCCTAATACAAAGGTTTGTTTGGTTATGATCTCAGTCGCTGGTTTATTTCCATGTTACGTATTTTGGTTCCGTTTGACAGTTTTATTCGCCCAAAAAGTTCTGGCTTCTGGCCAACTGTGAGGCGTCTGTCTGACTCCTGTTCTCAACGAGCCAAACATGGATCATGTTGGCCGCTGGTCGAACACGACATGCAATCTACGGCTTCATAACGGTGGCGTGTAAACCAATTGGGGACTTCACAGACACCCCTCCATCATATTTTCATCCATATTTCTTTACAGCCTATGGTCCTTGCTGTCAGTGGATAAGATGTAATTGGTTACACCTTACCCCCCCCCCTCTACACAGAGCTCCAAGACTCCATTTGAAACAGTGCACTTTAATTCACATATATCCAATTTCAGCACCGACATGAAGCCAGACAAGCTACTTATACACCCTGGGTGACCACAGTGCGCGGTTCACAGGGCTCTGAGCACTGCCGTCATACGTCATCTGCAGACGATGGATTACTGCTCTGTGGAAAGCCGGTTTTCAATGGTTGTAGCATAGTATGTAGTATAGTTGTAGTCAAGATGATTATAGAGCGGAATATGCAGACAATAGAGAAGTTTTTTTCATGGTAAATATCATATATGGGACACTTTGAATCAAGGACTGTCAAGTGACAGCTCAACCCACTGAGCCTATCCGCGTAGGGACACGGGTTGAGGCTGACAGCACTGCATCCCCCTCTCCTTTGACTGACGGCCCGCTCAATAACGGCAAAAAAGACAACATACATAAAAAGAAAAAGGTCAATCAAGTAATTCTAAGTTGATCTATTATTGTTGTCCTGTCAATATGTCGATGGTATCAACAATCGAAACACTAAACTATGTCAAATCCAAAATACATGCATATTCTATGTATATAACATTGTATGCATTGGAATCAGGACTACGCATGCATAGTCATTTAAGTGAATTATGTCTGATTCATCCCTACGGATCATTCTAGATTCTCTCTAACCTACTGTCAATCTGAGACAATATTTAATTGAAAAGGTATATCTGGAGTAAACGGTAAACTGTTCTGGCCGTCCCCCACATTTAGTAGTACTACTGATGTGTGGTGCATCGACTGAGCTGACGACATGCTGGGGTCAGGACATACAGGTCAGACCTCCTATTATAGAGCCCATTTGGCAATGGGGATGTTTAGGAGATAACAATGTTGCTCTATTATCATACTTTAATAAATAGCCATACAGTTTTATGGGACTTAGCCAGTGTCAGATCTCAAAATATATTCATTTTCCCACTTATCTATGGATACATGTCTGCTGTCAGTCGAACGCGGGAGAGGTTCAGTATAATCCTTCAGAATGACCCTTCAATCATCATGAAAATAAACACTTCCAGCCAACTGTTAACCAAATGATGGCCCATTTAAAGGGTTCGGTGTTAAAGAAATCGCATGTTAAACATGTTTGGAGGTGGGCCAAGGGACTCTTGGCAGGCCATTGGGCGTGGCGTAGAGGGGGGATGGATGATTCACCTGGAGGCACCACTGTGCTGTCAGTCACCGCGCTGGCAGCAGCAGAATGTTATCATGTGGAGGACACGGGGCACCACCGCACTGAGTGTGAGGGTGGACAGCGCTGCTGTGGGGGGGGTACAACAGCTCACGCCCGCTGAAGCAGGGCTACCCTAAGCCCAGTTAGCATTCACAACACAATAAGAGCTGTTCTGAGTGAGATAACCTGAAACGACTACTACTACCAAATACTATTTTAAAGGATTTTGTTTTAATTGAGTGAAGAAAAAAATGTAGATTGAATAGTAATTTACTTGATTTTTTTTTTACTATGAGTTGAGGGTTTTGATGCTTCAATGATGAACACCGATCCATTCTTTGACCCACACACACACACACACACACTGTGTGTGTGTGTGCCTCTGAATGTCTTTGAGAACCCCTCGGTTTTTAGACTCTGGAATTCACCCCCCGCCCCACGTGCACGCACGCACGCACGCACGCACGCACGCACGCACGCACGCACGCACGCACGGGCGACGTGTGAGCGTTTTGGCACCCGCGTACACACACACACAGAAGGCCCTTCCTGCCAGTCACCATGTATGTTAGTGGTAGTGTGTGATGACCTAATGGCATTTGATGCTTTATTTAGGATTTAATGTAATTACGTTTTTCCTTTATGAAATCCATTCCTCATAAAAGGTTTGGTTGAGATTTTTGTTATCTTTTTTGTTGGTTCGACTCCAATGTGGGGACCAGAATACTTAAGTGAATAAAGTCAGATCAGGGCGCCTTGAGAATACAGGATTTGGAGCCATCTGCTTGGAAATTGATGGAAACGTCTGAGATTGACAGTTCTCACCTCACCAAGCATCACAGATCGCTCAACGAAGCCTAACACAGAACTTATTTTCTTCACAGAGGAAAGAGCCTTAACACAGAACTGGAGAACACAGAACAGAGGAAAGAGCCTTAACACAGAACCGGAGAACACAGAACAGAGGAAAGCCATCATAAATAAACTGAAGAGAGACTTCATCAGAATCAGAGGTTCCTAACTTTTGACCCAAACAGTACAAATAAAAAATAGATAGAAAATCCCGAGCGGTGAGCGGTGGAAGGCCGTCACAACTGACAGACGGAGCGCCACTACTGAAGGGAATCATCTCCTTCAGCTCAAAGAATAAGAGAAACAATACTACATTTAGCAAACATCATCTTCGTCAGCTCAAAGAATAAGAGTAACAATACTACATTTACCAAACATTATCTCCGTCAGCTCAAAGAATAAGAGTAACAATACTACATTTACCAAACATCATCTCCGTCAGCTCAAAGAGTAAGAGTAACAATACTACATTTACCAAACATCATCTCCGTCAGTTCAAAAAATAAGAGTCATTATACTAGATTTACCATCCATGATCTCAGTCAGTTCAAAGAATAAGAGTTCTTATACAACATTTACCAAACATCATTTCTTTATAGTATGGTCAAGGATGGGAAAAGCGATACATAAATACGTTATATATCCTTAGATAGTCAGGTGTCGCCTTTAGGTCTCAAGCACCATATGTCCTCTGTGCATTACCTCTCCTACAAGGACCCAGCGGTGGCTAGCAGCCATACAGAGTTTCCATAGCAACTAGCATTGGCTTTCCATTGTTGTAAATTAAAGCAAATATATGCAGGGTAGGGCACACACACACGAACACACACACACAGACACACACACACACACACACATAGCATGCAACAGCCACACGCATCCACCAACACATTTTGACAAAGCTACTTCCACCCATGCACACGAGGTGAGCGTAAGAGTGAAAACAATCTGGGCTCGGCGGCAGGCTGGGAATGAGCTCCACGCTGGCCTATCAGGGCTGGGAATGAGCTACAGGCCGGCCTATCAGCCGGGGTCAGACGAGCTCCGCCTAGTGCCAGGGGAGCGAGGCAGGGAGGACAGAACATCCCCGACACACGAACAAGACGTTCCTCTGAAAATGTTCAGGATCAATGGGCTGACACCTGCGCTTTCTGATCCATGCTACGTGTGTGTGTGTGTGTGTGTGTGTGTGTGTGTGTGTGTGTGTGTGTGTGTGTGTGTGTGTGTGTGTGTGTGTGTGTGTGTGTGTGTGTGTGTGTGTGTGTGTGTGTGTGTGTGTGTGTGTATGCGTGCAGCTGTGGAGCTGTAATACGTGACTGGTTTTGAAATGCGTTGTGGCTTTCATATGTGAAGAATGTTTTTTAATATACCTTCATGTCAAGGTTTAAAGCAGCACAATATCTGTTTTCATGGTCTACAGCAGGCGTGTGTGTGTTTGTGTGTGTGTCTTTCTGTGTGTGTGTGTATCTTTCTGTTTGTGTGTGTCTCCCCACAGTCAAACGGCTGACTGTTTTTCATACAGTCTGGGCAGTGGTCGCCATGGGACTCCGTCTGAAACATATCTACCCACTGGAAACTCACCAGGCTCAAAGCGGCTGCCTGAATCTCTCCATAACTAGCTCACTAGCAGGTGGTGTTAGCAACATTTATAGACAAAAGGTGGGACTGCAATCGGAAATAATATGCTGCTTGGAAAGACGCTGGAGAGAAAGCCTTCAACTTCTTTAAAATTCACAAAATACTTATCTCGGAGTGTCTAAGTAGCCAGAGCGTATTCTGGGAAGAGTCATTATCTCCCCGGCATCTTTTTTTTCAATTTGGAGTTGGTTTGCTTTCAGCCAAGTCTCGGCTGCCGAGCCAAAAGACAAATCAGAAGAGTCAATAAAGGAGGGAGGGCTGAGCCGCCTCGGGTTTCGAGGCTGCCTCCATTTCCTTAAATGAGGGAATTATGATTAAGAGGCTAGAATCAGCAATGGCTGTAATTGATCCTAGTGGGGGACTAATGTGAGCAAGACGGGGCCAAACGAGACACACTCCTCTCTTAGTCTCAGAGTGCGATGGCTAAAGAGACTAACACTTGCTTTGCCTCACACCGCTATTATGATAATCTTCTTTCCCTGTTGCAACAAGGTGAGCGAGGTGATGTTCTTTATACGCTCGTCCACCAAGGGTCAAAGTTAATTTCGGACTTGATACAGTCCAGAAGTCGTTTTGTATTTTTCACCCGCCGTACAGGTTTAGTTTGCACCCCCCCACCCCCGCTGTATTCCAGATGCCCGCCGCTCTCTACAGCTCCAGCCCCACAGGCCACAGTGGGTGGGGCTGCTTTGACTTTGTGTTTTAGATGTCACTGACGACATAATGCTTGGAACTTGTTAACATAAGCAGCAACAGAAGCAGAAGCAGAAGAACAAATCCTGCGAGTCACGTAATGAACAGGATCGATTATTCAACTCAGATATCGACATTGGACCCTGAAGTCAGCGAAAGCTCGGGAAAAAATAAATCAACATTCTGCTGACCCCACCCACTTAGAGAGACTACATCTATCATCTACAGCAAGGGCTTCTTAAGACTTCAAACTCAGCCAATGTCTGTTTGGGTCGTGCAAGTCTGAGCACAACAGAATTGGCAATCCTTTGGCTGTTTTCTTCACGTTCTGCGTAAAGGAAAACGTCCGGCTGAATTGGGCACCATTTTGGGTCCCGACCGATAGAGGTTCTTAAACCAAGGCTCCAGGGCTGCGGCATAGCGGGGGTCCCTTACCTGGGCTGGCTCTCTTGGGCCAGGTTCTCCCCTCTCTGGTAGGCGAGGTCCGCTATCTGGGTGGTGGACCTCTTGACGATCTGCTTCAGCTCGGGCTCCAGGCGCTCCATGATGGCCTTGATGGCCTCTGGGATCTTCTTCAGCTTGGACAGACCCTAAGGATGAGAACACCTTTGATCCACTTCTGAAATAACCTTGATTTATACAGTTCCATTCATTGAAGCTGAGCACAAAGACACATTATATGTGCAGCATCATACACTTGCAAACAATACAGTCAAATATATCAAAATACAATAAAATCAATAACCTGTATTTTGGAAAACGTTTTTTTTACCCAGATATAATTTTCCATGTAGGCTAACTGCAGCCAATCCTGTGTGTGTGTGTGAGTGCTTACTTTAATCAGGATGCCCATGAACTTCTGGCTATCCTCTTCAGGATCAACCTCAGGTAGGTCCGCCTCCCGCCCCTCCTCGCGCACTATGGGGGCACACACACACACAGGTTATTTTCATGTTACACTGTCTATGTGTCGGAGACTACAAACACAAACATTCCCGTATGTTATGCTCCATCTGTGATTCCATACACACAAAGCCCTCCGAAACACAACGCTCGTTTCCATCACAACGACGTAATCCAAACAATAAAAATGGCTCCAACTCAACCCGCTCTTTCCTGACACACCTGCACCTCTGTCTCTCTGTCTGTCTGTCTGTCTGTCTCTCTCTGTCTCTCTGTCTGTCTCTCTCTCCCTCTCTCTCTCCCCCCCTCTCTCCCCCTCTCTCTCTCTCCCCCCTCTCTCCCCCCCTCTCTCTCCCTCTCTCTCTCCCCCCTCTCTCTCCCCCTCCCCCCCTCTCTCTCTCCCCCCCTCTCTCTCCCCCTCTCTCTCTCTCTCCCCCTCTCTCTCCCCCCCTCTCCCCCCCTCTCTCTCTCTCCCCCCCCTCTCTCCCCCCCTCTCTCTCACTCTCTCTCTCTCCCCCCTCTCTCTCCCCCTCCCCCCCTCTCTCTCTCTCCCCCCCTCTCTCTCCCCCTCTCTCCCCCTCCCCCCTCTCTCCCCCTCTCTCCCTCTCTCTCCCCCCCTCCTTTCTCCCCCCTGTCTCTCTCTCCCCCCCTCCCTCCCCCCCCTCTCTTCCCCCTCCCCCCTCCCTCCCCCCCCTCTCTCCCCCCCCTCTCCCTCTCCCTCCCCCCCCCCCCCCCCCCCTCTCGTCCCACCCCCCCCTCAGAGGATGGCTCTAATTCCCATCTGATGAAACCCCAGCCATCCCCCTCAGAGCGTGTTAGCAGAGTTAATCTTTATGGCAAGTAAATGGACTTTGGGTGTATTTCCTCTTCTCTCGCCAGTCCAACTATGGTTTGTGTAATAATTACTACAATTACCAGCTACGAATGATGTCCTTTAAGGCCATTAGACGAAAAATTCCAAGCAACACCAACGGCGGAAGCAAGACCGCGGCGCTCAACGCGGCTCTGTGGCTGGCGTGGCGCTGTAGCGGCACATTGAGTTCACCAGCGGCGCATAATTAGCAATTTACGTTTGGCAACATGCCTGGTGGTTTAGCACTAGCCCGGAACCCCGGGGTGCTGAAAGG
Organism: Pollachius pollachius; assembly: GCF_949987615.1. NCBI lineage: Eukaryota > Metazoa > Chordata > Actinopteri > Gadiformes > Gadidae > Pollachius > Pollachius pollachius. The sequence goes on from NC_136951.1 coordinate 20,842,594, forward strand.
GTGCACAATCTGTGTGTGTGTGTGTGTGTGTGTGTGTGTGTGTGTGCATTAACCAAGGTCTTTTTGGAAGGGAGTGCACACCTGTTGTTTTTTTTTAACACCAATTAGCCAGAGTAGAAATAAATTTGAGAGGGAAGCAGGTTCTCAACATTAAAGGACAAAAAAAACACAGAGATTGACTGAGATTGAGATTTGGTTAAGACGATCACTTAATAACCCAAGAATAACAGCCCGGAACAGATAGCAGAAAAAAATGCCAATTATGGGCCGAATGAGCCAGGGCGCGTTGGGAGAGAAATGCCCACAGAAGCCCCTAAAACAAAGCCCTGAAATGGGAAGTCTGGAGACAAAGGCTGTGGTAATGATGGGTGATGTGTGAAGGCTGTATCACAGAGTGCTGCACCGCCGTTAGGAACGGGATGATGAAAAGTTAACACGAGTCATCGTATAAAGTCAGGTTCCTGGCCTGAGAGATGCGGCGTATCATTTCCATGCGTGCCATGTCTATACTTTAGTAGAGTGATTGACATTGACACTGGGAGCCAGGAATGATCAGACCACTGAACAGATGGCCGGTTTACTGCCCGGTCCGTCTGCCGACCTGGGCCCGGCATAGTAAGTTGTCATTTAGTGACTAGTAAAGAAAGGCATTGCTTTCACATGTTCCTCGATAAATGCACAATAAACAAGCACAGCAGAAAATGGTGGAACCACTAAAAGGCCCTGCAGCTTCACCCAGCTTTCTAATGAGCCCGGGGGCTTGCTACTTGGGAGTCATCCCCGGTCCATTAACCTGAACAAAAATGAAACGTAGTGCTGACTCAAAGAGCCCTATGCCCCCTCCCCCCACCACCACCGCAAACACACCCAGGAAAACCAATATGAACTCAATGTATCCATAAATGAAGCTCCATGTGCATTATCAGAGGGCCTTAAGAGACACTAACAGTGTTGGGATGATGAACGCTGACCTCTCCTGTGGGGTGACTCGGAGACGCACAGTGACTAATGGGACCGACAGGAGGGGCCGTCCTGATTGGCCCTTCATATAGGCACCTGTGTGGGGTCAGGATTTGGTTTAATGATGCCATAATGGTGGAAGTGGCTCTGTGTGTGGGTGGGAATAAAACGCACACTAGGTTGCGTTTAGTGTGTACACAAGTTTGTATCAGGAGCATTATGCAATATGTGGAGAAACTTCACATGTGCACGTGTGCGTGTAGATGTGTGCGTATGGGGTAAACACATAATGTTATGCTAATGGTTGTAATGGAAGGAGCCAGACTCTTGCTAATGACTTCATTATCACTACCAGCGTTCGCTCTGTAGGAAAAATATACACAATGAAAAAAGAAACAGAAATTTATGCTTCCATCATTGTGTTTGCGATTGTTTACAAAAACTCTTTCATGGTTTCCTCTTTCAAAAGCTCAACAGAAATGATAATGGTGTTATTCCATCAACAAGCGGTAACCGACACTACAGATACGGGATCGGGATTCTATTAAAGTACCATGATGGACGGCACCAAGAAATATGTGCAAACACAATTATTTGACCGAAATGACAGAAACCTGCCCTGTGTTTAGATCAAATGCCACAACATTGGAGAGTACCGTATCGGTTCACAAGGAAGATATTTTTGGAGGTTTTTCAGTCAAAATAAGCAAAAGTATATAAACAACATACATAGACAAAAACACATTTGGTAACAATCAATGCTCTATGTTCCTAGTTTCACAGGTCACCTTTCTACCTTCAAGGCTTCGTTATGTGCAATAGGAGGTTCAATACAGGTCGGATTGCAATGTGTACCATACCAAAGGGAAGGAGAGTTGTTGGTGTGGATCAATTGTTCTGGGTTTGATTCCCTTGTCCACAGTATACCAGTATCTGATTGATATTATATAGTTGTTACCATTATATATCATAGGATATAGAGTTTGTATCAGGCCGTACCACTGCCGGCTCCGGGGGTGCTGAACTGGGAGGAGTCCAGCAGCTTGCGTGGGGTGGACAGACCGCTCACATCCAGCAGGGGCGACACGTCTCTGCCTGCGGAGCTGCAGAGCGAGAAGGAGAAGGAGACGGTTACTGGGGTATAAGCTTAGTGGTTATAATCCGTTATTGTTTATTGTCATTGTCCCGTGGGGGGCGCTGTTGATATAAGATGCGCTGAACCTACTGGAAGGGGGGAACGAAGAAAATAAAGGAACCGGCATGTTTTGAAACGCAACAAGTGACTCACGCATATTTAATATCAGAACACGACATGGTGTCAGAAGTGCTGTGATTTCAAACACGTTAGAAGGGCTGTGCAATGAGTAGCAGCGACGACAGCAAACCAGTGCGTGAAGACGGAGTTAGCAGGATGGCTAACTCAAGAGTCCTTCAATTAGCACTGCCAGCAAAACAGACCGTAGACATTCAACAGTTCACCACTCACCTTAAATAAATAATCCCAGCTAAACACCAAGGGCCCGGTGAACATGTAAGCATATCCTACAGGGCCCGACAGCCGCTCTGTGGAGAACGTCCCAGTGCGTGGCCATACCAGGATTTAGTATGCACCGACACTGCATCCCCAGCAATAGGTAAATGTTCCCAATAACTCCCCTTCTAGAACGAAAACCATTCAGCCTCGTACAACAAATACGCCCAGCATCTCTGGAAGGGAAATGGCTCTGCTTTCCAATGAGCCATTTATCAAGCCTTTTAAGCAGGCTGGGATGTGATCCAGCCCCAATAAGCCAAGGTGGCGCGGAGCACCTCGCTCACTAAGTGATGGGGTGTATGGAGGCGGGCTGACGGTTAGAGTCCACCAGGTAGACGGAGGGTGGGGCCAGCCGCTCTCTAACCCCCCCCCACCCCCCTAATAAATCACCACAGCTCCCCTCAAAGCACCGCCGCCGTAATGACTGCACACAGAACACACGATTACGGCCGAACGACCCGCTCACACACAGTCCCACATGGAGATGGGGACAGGCCTGTTTACACACACACACAGCCCTATAAACACTAACACGACACCCTAACACATCAACGCGTGTCTGCGTGTGTGTGTGAGAGTTCAAACACACAACTTGCCACTCGCTAATCCTCACACACAAAGCACGTACACACACTGACTGATTGGAGGAGGGCAGCCACAACTCCCATCAAACGAGACACGGGGACAGCACAAAAGGTGACTTATGGCCTGAATCCCCCCCGTTCACATGGCGCCCCCTGGGACCCCACCATCAGCTGTGTGATGCTGTTACATGCACACAACCGGGGCCTTGGGATAAGCCCGCCTTTGTCGTCCAGTTCATCATGAAGACGTGCCTTCTGCGACAGCCATGTTGTTGGCAACGGCCACCACAGCCCTCTTAATTGGGTTGTACTGACGTGTGTGCAGGCAGTGTGGCTCAGACCATTTTAAAGGGTATTATTCTTTAGTTTCACTGAAAGTTGACCAACTTTGATAAGCTACTGGGCGTGCGGGGTGAGCGGGGGCGTGCGGGTTTCAGAATAATTGGCTTGTTTACCTGACTGTTGTAAATAACGGCTCGTTACTGCCTTTCGTATGAAAGCACATTAATACAGCCACAGCAAAGCTTTTTGTACACAACACTAATTTCTAAATGGACTAATGCAAAAGTCCTTTTGAAAAGTCCATCTTTCATAGAATAATAATTGCCTGACTGCACCATGATGTCTCTGTATGCCCAGGAATTGTGCCTCTGAATGAAGAGAACGAGAGAGAACGAGACGTATTGATGGCGCTTTGTCGTAAAAAAGGAACAATAGAACAGTGCCAATCCAACACACAGACATGCCCCCATCCATCCACCCATCCATGTTCCATCCAACCATCCATCCACCCATCCATCAATCCACCGTCCCACTCATTCATTCTCCATCCATCCACCAATGCACTCATGCTCCGCCCCCATCCCCCATCCATCCACGATGTCCCCGCCCCCTTCCAGGGCCTCACCCGGGGCCGCGGGCGTTCTTGTCCTTGTTCTTGTGGCCCAGGCGGTGGGTGGACTTGATGTAGAGGTGGCGGTGCAGCTCGTCGATCAGCACCAGGTGGATGGTGAGCTTCCTGCTGTGCAGCTCCAGACGCAGGTCGCCCAGGCCCTCCACCTGCAGCAGGTGGCCCTCCAGGGCCTCCACCGCAGACACCTGGAGCCCAGGGGGGGAGACACTCGGTGAGTCAGTGAGAGAACCAGCCTCTAGGTATTAGTCAGAGCCGGTCTGAACCGGGCCGACTGGCTCCGAGCCCCCTCAGCTGAGGAGGATAGCTGACACTCCTACAACGGCTTGATGAGGGTTAGGGTCAGGGGTCAGGGGTTAGAGGTTAAGGTTAGGGGTTAGGGTAAGGGTAAGGGTTAGGGGTTAGGGGTTAGGGGTAAGGGTTAGGGGTTAGGGTAAGGGTTAGGGTTATGGTCAGGGGTTAGGGGTTAGGGGGTGGGGTTAGGGTTAGGGTCAGGGGTTAGGAGTTAGGGGGTGGGGTTAGGGTAAGGGTTAGGGTCAGGGGTTAGGGGGTGGGCTTAGGGTAAGGGTTAGGGTCAGGGGTTAGGGATTAGGGTTAAGGTTAGGGGTTAGGTTAGGGTCAGGTATTTCTTTAACAGGATTTGTTGCACCTTCTAATGGACAAGCCATTGAGGAGAGACTGGGAAGTGGACTGGATAAGAGAGGGAACGACGTGGTGTAGCATAGGACCACAGGGTAAACTGCCTACGTGGCCAAAGCAAGCGCTGGAATGAAACAAACGGCCAATATAGGTAATTTCTGCTTAATGCAAAGGGAAGCGTTAACTTTCGCCAGCGACATTTATTTCAATATATGTCATAGACATGCGTGATCCGACTGTCTGAGGCCAACCAGGTAAGTAGAGTTGACTGAGTCTCCGTCACCAAACAGTCGCAGACTTTCCAGACCTAATGATCAATACGGTCTAGCTGTGATAGGTACGAGATAACGAAATAAGGCTGGGAAATTTAAACCATTGAAACTTTGCACTTTAGGTGATGCCAGTTTTACCAAGCAGGCCTAGAGTGAATGAGCCTATACTTCGATAGATCAATTACATAACAGTTGAGTCTTTCGATGTTAACATTTTCAGTCATTTCATTCCCTTTTGAATGATTATTTGGAGAACAATGGTTAAAAAAATAAATAATCCTTCCATTGAATTTCCAAATTCAGTGATGTAATAACATATGCTTTAAAGACCAGGTTCTGGGTCTACACTTATATGATTAAGGTCCACATAAAGCACTGGCCTTACATTCACCTGGAGGTCACAAGATTAACCCCAACCAAAGAACCATAAAAACAGCCTGATGTCAATAAGAGTGTGCATGGATCAGATAACAGATGCAATACACCACTTTAGCTTGTTACTGTATCAGTGCATCCATTTCTCCAACACAATAAGGAATCCCAATGCGATGGTGCACATGACACCCCTATTGAAACACTATCTACTCAGTGCTCGTACGTACACAGCAGACAGCAGATATCATACTGCCAGCACGCGGGCACAAATTAGGTTCCACAAAATGGGACTTCCATCGGGGAAGGACATTCACCCAACGCCAGCCGTTGGCGGGGCTCTTCGGCCGCCGGTGTGTAGAATGTGTCCCTCGCTAGTGGCCAAGGTTTAAATACTATCTAATGGGCATGATGATAATGATGGCAGACTACCCTTGCCTGCTCAAGGTCCTTAAGTCTACCACCCCCCAACACACACACACACACACACACCCCCCCACACACACACACACACACACACACACACTCTGAGTCCAGTGATGCACTCCTAACCTGCAGGCAGCACAGCTGGCGGACAGTAGGATATATACTGACCGTCTTCATCTGTTCTCCTCTTTATATTTGGAGCTGGGTAACGAGGTTGTGTGACATTTATTCAACTAGACAGGGCTTCAGGCAATAGAATGTAATTTACCGCAATGGAAGTCCAGGCATAACCGACCAGTAGCAACAACCAAACTGTTAGAACATGTGCAACACTTTCTATCTGCACCGGTCATTGCATTGACAGTGTTAACTAAAATAAACAATACAATTAATCACCGACTTCTGCATATATATTCAGCATTCAGGGAGTGTCTCTTACACACGCACACGCACTCGCTAGCATTTGTGTAAGCGTGTAGGTTTGCACATGTGTGCGCTTGTGTACGTGTGTGTGTTTGTCTCAGAGTGTGGTGAGTGAGCTGACTCAAAGCACTGATCACTGGGGTCTCTACTGTCCCAGGGCCCTAATGGCTGGGTGATAACACTGTGAGGGTCCGCTCAGAGGGGACGGGGGGGGGAGCAAGAGGAGTGTGGAGGCAGGGGTCAAGTGTGTGTTGATGCAAATGAGAGGCACATTAGTGGAGAGATGTGCTAATGTGGTGTGCATGATCGGCCCCCACTGGCATAATGCATAATAAAATAACTTTACACTCCCTCCCTCCCTCTGTGTGTGTGTTGGTTAAGATGGAGAGATTGCAGCCAGAGAAACACACACTTCCGCCAACTCCAGCCTGCGTGATTCCACATAAATGCTGGTGTGGGATTGTGATTGCATGTGTGAGGATCTAATAGAATGACTCATTCAGAAAACGTGTGTGTGCGTGGATGTGTGTGTGCGCGCGTGTGCGACATTATCGTTGGACTAGGATGGCAGAAGGAGGCTGGTTAACATCATTAGGGACCATGCCTGTCAGCCTAATCAAGAATATGAAGCCTCTGGCAAATTACCATAGAGTAGAGAGAGAGAGAGAGCGAGAGAGAAAAGAGAGAGAGAGAGAGAGAGAGAGAGAGAGAGAGAGACAACGAGCAAGAAGAGAACGGATGAGAGATAAAGAGATGAGAGAAAAGGGAGAGAGAGAGAGTCAACGAGCAAGAGGAGGATGGATGAGAGTGAGAGAGAGAGAGAGAGAGAGAAGAGAGAGAAAATGAGCAAGAAGAGGATGGATGAGATAGAGAGAGAGACAACGAGCTAGATAGAGATTGAGAAAAGAGAGAACAGAGAGAGACGAGGATGAGAAGAGAAAAGAGAGAAGAAAGATGGATATGCAGATGAATACCCCTCTGCACACTTAGAGTCTCAAGAGGAGTGTGTGTCTGTGTGTTGCGCTATAGGAACCTTGGAACGCAGGGAGAGGTGTGTGTGTTAGTGTGTGTCATCGTGCTATAGGAACTTAGGCATGGAGGCAGACAGTTACAGGAAATAAAGGGAGAGGGTGGGGACTGGAGAGGGACAGTTTCTTCCTAACCATGTCCATGGAGTCTTGTGAAGTGCCATTCACCAGGACAGAGAGGGACCATGCTGAATGCTAATTGTGAACCCTGGAGATACAGTGCAGTAGAAAAGAGAGCAGAAGTAGAAAGAGGAAGGAAGACTGAAAAGGCAAAAAGTACAGAGAAAGAGACCGAAAGACTAGCAGGACGGGGGAAAGGAACGACACAGAAAGACAAACAAACTGATACAGACATACAGACAGAACCAACCACCTACAGGCAGAGAGAGGGAGATGGACAGAGGCAGGCAGGCAGGAAGAAGGAACCAGCCAACTAAGGGCCGGGGAAGGGAAGGCTGAGGCAGATTGGAGACAGCAGGTAGGAGCGCGGGAGGGGGGAGGGGAGCAGATAGAGAGGGAGACGCTAATCTGACAGATGAGTCCGGCAATGAGGGACGACATGACGAATATAAACACATCGGCAGCTCCCTCAGAGGCGGGCAGAGGCAGCACGCAGGGAAACACAGAGACAGACAGAAAGACAGCGAGAACAGAGACACAGACGGAAGGGTCAGAAGAGAAAAGAGTGTAGGATGAGACTGTGCAGAGAGGAGGAGGAAAGCTAGCGATTTCAAGTTGTTTGCTCTATAGACAACATTTGTATTAACAAGCGTCTGCTAGAGTGGCACAGTTGTCTCACATCTGCCTTGATGACCTTGTTTTTCATCGTGGCACACCTTGCAGACTGCAGCCACAAAGCAACTATTGCCACTGAAAACTCAGCATTTGGCAAGCGCTCCGAGTGGCGAGGGAGGAAAGCTGCAGCTCAAGCATTGTGCGACACCAAGCATCGTGTTCCACACCGATAAAACTATAGTACTGTTCTCAGCAAACAAGTACAGCAACAGCCAGCACGGTGTCAACTCATTCCCCGATATTTAGCTCGCACTTCATCAGCAATAAAAAGCATGAGCGTTCACGATCTGTAATCGTTGACTGCCTCTCAAACTCTTTCTCATTTTCCTCAGAGAATCCCATCCAGCCCACTGATCATCAGTCATGGTTGTTTGGTCCTGGGCTTCATCCTGAATCAACTCACCCACCAAAACCCACTACCAAACAGCCATCAGGAGAAGGGTGAGGGGACAGCATTGCCAGGGACGAGATCCTCTCCCGGCTATTTTGATGAAGCTGCTGCCCAGTTCAGTACCTCAAACAAATTGAGACGAGAGTGGGCAGGAAATCAATCTGCCGAACGCATCAGAAACACCGCAGCTTATGTTTTTCAGTCCAGCCTTACACAAGGGGCTTCTATCGGTTTCCCCATAGAAGGCTACAATGATCGATACGGGACCTTGAAGCCTCACTCTATATCAACACAATTCTAATTCAACAGAGCTTCACATGGAACACGAACATTAGACATTGCCAATGCTTATTCAAAATAGACAATATCTATCGCGGTCCCTCTTTCTCTGGCATTTGCTGGTCTCCAATATAAAAGACATGAACACTTTAACGGGCCTCTTTGGGTACCATTCTGAAGTGACCTGCATCTCCCCAACGCCCTCAACAAACCAGCCCACTAACCCCTAGCATGTGAATGCCAAACCAACAAGCGTCCTCATCTTCATCTACTTCCACTCTGTTCCGGACCGAACAGGAACAAACTCCTACCCTCCCAGTCCACTCCTCCGTCGGCTCAGCACAGCCCTCACTCACCAGCATGTCGGTGCCGTGGAGGTAGTGCTTGCTGCCCATGGAGACCTCCAGGCGTTGAGGCACCTGCTTGATCCTCTCGATCTCGTCCAGCAGCTCCAGGACGTGCTTGTGCTCGATGCCCTCGATCCACAGCTTCCGCAGCTCGTCACGCTTGCAGTGGAGCAGCATCTTACAGGACAGCAGGTTCTCCTTCACCTGACGGAGCGAGGCAGAGAACACTTAGTACAGGACAGCAGGTTCTCCTTCACCTGACGGAGCGAGGCACAGAACACTTAGTACAGGACAACAGGTTCTCCTTCACCTGACGGAGCGAGGCAGAGAACACTTAGTACAGGACAGCAGGTTCTCCTTCACCTGACGGAGCGAGGCAGAGCCCTGAGGTGAGAGGGCGCTAAAGCAGCGGACCGACAAATGAAGGTCCCGGTTAAAACATCATATTTCTAACACATTTAATGAGAAAAACGTTTATAGGACTTTAGCATTATCTTATATCGTTATTTTTTTATACTGCAGATGTTTTATCTTTATCTATCCTCTTTAATGATCACTACAGACCCAAGTAAGCATTTTATGTAATCAAGGGACAGTACCAGTGCTTATAATTCTTAATCTGTGTGCGTTTGAACTGTGTGTTTGTAAGACGCACACATGCTGCCCCTCACCTGTTTGATCTTGTTGCGAGAGCTGGTGATGCGCTCTGTGATGCTCTGGTAGGTCCTGATGGCGGTAGTGAGCTCAGCGTAATGCTGAACAATCTGCTCATCCAGGTCATGGTCACACTTCTCGAACGCCTCCTCCAAGCGGCCTTTCTCAGTCTCTCGGTCTTGGACGTCATCACTGTTGGACAGAGTCCTGGACAGAACGACCACAGGCATCAGGGGGAATTAAAGCACGCACATGTTATTGTACGTTGTGGATGGCGGAGAGCAAGTTGCAATCTGTCTGCCCGGTGCTATACAGTTTGAAGAACATTTCAACCAATGAAAAAGCCAAGCAGAATACTGAGACACTTTTATTCTACTACAGATGGAGAACCAAAAAAAAGTTACTGCAAATACGTGCTCATTTCGGTAAACGCAAAAGGATACGTTACGTCTATGCGATGAGCTTTTTAAGTAAGTAAATAGAAGTTCAGAAACCGATGATGAAGTTGTTTTCTTTTCAATTGTGTTTAATGTGTAGCTGCTATTTTGTCATCAAACAAACCTTGAATGGCTGAGCTGTCAAAATGGGAAACACTGCTTTTGAATATCACTAGATTGCACAATCGTGCATTGTGGACTTACGATTTACTCTATCGACCAAAGACCTTCTGCTAAGGTAAGAGTATGATGTCTAATACACAGCATACATTCAGAATGTGCGCCGACTGTTATTGTTTGAGAACACAGGAAGGATGTAAAGCTAACGTTAGCATGCCAACTAGCCAACAAGCACTCAGAGGACAGGATACGATAAAGAAGTCTGCACGTATCGTTGCGTCCAATACGACATTGTAAACACAGTAAATGTCCCTTACCTTATAACAGAGATGAGAAGACCAGAAGGGTCTTTGCTCTTGCTAACAGCACTCCTGTATCTTCCTGTCTCAGCTGCCATTTTTCCAGCTGCTTCACCCAAAACAGGAAGACAGAAACGTGAGGGGTGTGCTGCCGTAGTGTCTGCTGGGAAATGTAGTTCCGTAATGGAAATGCACCTGGTACTTGCAGTTTTTCAAATCGATATTCTATATTTGTTAATCTGCTTTGTTTATTCTATTTTTTGGTTGGGTGGATCCAAGTGTAGCTGATCTTACGAAAAAATGATATTTTATAAAAAAATAAAAATGTAATAATAATGAAAATAATATAATCAGTATTATGATGATTAATAAATAATAATGATAATAATTATAACAATAATAATAATAATAATAATAACACTAATCGATAATTATAATCAAAAGAAGGCCACGATTGAATATTTACTTTGTAAATAATAATTCCCCACTGATTATTGTTGGAGTCAACAGGATCATTCAGCAGGTGACTGTCTGGTTGTGATGGTGAAGAAGATCACTAACAGCAGCTTAACCTTCACAGTGACAATGTGATGACTTTGTGTGGGGCAGAAGGAGGAGCAGTGGGAGGAACAGGTGGGATCAGATGAAGAATGGACATAATGGCAAAGGACAAACCCCAAGTGCATTGGTATCGATCAGCAACATAAGGTGATACATCCTCATGGTTGGTTTACAGTTACAAATGTATAAATAGCAAACATAAGGTTTAGTTTTGGTATGGCCCCCCCAAAAAAAACAACATATAAACATTTATTTTTTTAACAGCGGTCGCCATCCTCCAGAGAGGGTGATAAGAAGCAGAGCAGAGCAGAGAAACGCTGTGTGTCAGAGAGGTAATGGCCTTCCCCCATTTAGAACATATAGTGCTGTGTTTGGTGCAACTCAGTATCTCTGACAATCTCTGCTGTACCAAAGAGAATAGGAGGGGACATTGATTTTGGGCGAGAAGGGGTCGATTCCTAGCAGCCAGAGCTCTGATTGATGTGCCTGTGGCCCCGGGAGATAACATTGTGTGCGATCTTTGTGTCCCCTCCAAAAAAAGAAACAATCGCTGATGTGCTGAAGCCCCTTGTTTCTGTAGAGAAGGTGCCCCGTTTCCTGAGACCACAGGTTTAATTTAGAAGTTCTTATCACCTAAAGCCCTGCGGCAAATATCCCATCAGTCCAGCTAATCTACTGGGCTAGGGTTCCCCAATACGCTACCAAGGTTATTTCTTTCAGCCACGCCAGCGAGCGTGTGTGTGTGTCTGTGTGCGTGTGTATTTGGACATTATATGCTTGACATGTTTTGACAGAATGACCTTTATGTGGGACGCAAGGACTTGAGGAAGACGTGTATGTTTGTGTGTGTGTGTGTGTGTGTGTGTGTGTGTGTGTGTGTGTGTGTGTGTGTGTGTGTCTGTGAGTGAATGTGTGTGTGCGTGCATGCAGGGGTTATCTTCGTTATCTGTAAATATAAAGATTTTGTTGTCAATACTGCGCCACAATCTTTGACAGGTGAGGTGTTGTAGGTGGGGCAGTTGATTCTGTTGACTGGTTAACCCTTTGATGCACAAGGGACATTTAGGCCCAATCCCGTTACACCCCATGGGCCAAACCCTTAACCCTACCCTTACCCTACCCCTCAAGCCTACCCCTTAACCCTACCACTCAACCCTACCCCTACGAAATAGGACGACAACCCTTCAAGACCCACGATACAGTATCATTCATTCAGTCATTAGTCGTCGTTGACGGGCTTTTGAATTTATTTATATTTTATTTATTTTATTTTGTTTATTTTATTTTATTTTGATACAACATCTGTCTCTTGAATTGTACTGTATAGTTTGAATGTCTTAGGAATGCAACCTAACCCACATGGAAAAACACGGTATGATTAGATAAGAACATAATTCATGCTCACAATCTTTTAGAAACTGCAATATTGCACTTTATTTTGGATCAAACATTATACAAGATCAACATAATATATAAAACTAGAATGAATTTGAGGTAGTATGCCATCCATGTAAAACATAGATATCATACAAACAAGAACCAATGATATAATGGAACGAATATTGCACATTAGAAAATGGAATCAACCACCACATTTTATCAATAACTTTAAAAGTGCCCAAAAAACGGTCAGTTCTAAACCATCAGTGGAAGGTTATTCGTTCTGTCTTCCTGGGGGCTGGGGGGCTTATTGCTACCAATGCAGAAGAGGTGCTTGAGGTGGAAGGTGGCAGCGGCCTCAATGATCTCCTGAAAGAAAACATTACAAATAAGAAAGAATTATATGGCAGAACTGGGTGATATGGCCACATGTTATGTACACTATATGATAACTGATAGATAGATAGATAGATAGATAGATAGATAGATAGATAGATAGATAGATAGATGGATAGATAGATAGATAGATAGATAGATGGATAGATAGATAGATAGATAAATAGATAGAGAGATAGATAGAGAGATAGAGAGAGAGATAGAGAGATAGAGAGATAGAGAGATAGAGAGATAGATAGATAGATCATTCTCCAGGCTAATAAGCATTTTTAAAACTATTGCATACTTGCCAGGGGATATTGATTGTAGCAAAGGATTGAGGCTGAGCCTCTTAAGCTTATCTTCAACCTGGAGTCCCTAGAACATGGAACACATGCATATTTTTGTCCCATTTTGTTAAATAAAATGGGACATGGGCCCGGCAGCTCTCCGGCCCGGTCCGCGGGCAGCCCGGCCCGGGAGCTCTGCTCCGGGAGTTTTGGGGGTTGTGCTTGTTATACAACATCCAAACGGCATAATGATAATGCGATGGTCATCATCATTGATTTAATGAAAACGAGTAAACTTATAATGAAAAACAAACTATTGCATTACTTGGCAGGGGATTTTGGTTGTAGCGAGACTGAGCCTCTTAAACGTACTACGTAAACGCTTCCACTTCAGATCAACTTCCACCAATCCAATCACCGAAGAGGGCTGTAGCACCAACACGGTGTGCTTCTTCCATGGGGAGTGTGGTTCAGGTATAACCAGCCAACATTCAAATATTATTAAATAAAAACTAGGCTATACGTACAGCATATCATAAATTTGACATGTATACAGATTTAGTTAGACTAGATGTAAGTATAAGGTTATGGCTGAATTCAGATAAAATTCAGCCTCTGCTGGCCCAAAACTAAATCGTCTCATTGTCTTGTCACACGCTATATAAGTTAATCATATTTAAATGATTATAAGTATACCACAATGTAGGCCTAGCCTTTATTTTCTTTGTGTTATAATTACATCCTTTCTCGTTATATCGATGTTAATTATCGTTATAAGGAGATCTGTATCAATTCAATTCAAAATGTATTGAATTGAATAGATTACATTTATTTCAGACGTATCAATAAAAATCAAACATATCAAAAATACAAAAAGAACCGAAAGGCACGAAAAATCAATTAACTAAAACGAAGTTATTGGTTTACATTTCGTTCTGTGAAGAACGAATAAAGTCGGAGAATCGTGCTCTGGGACAAGATTCATTAGATACATTTTCGTGAGCATGAGCACGATGTATAACTATGAGTGCATTGCACTGTCTGCTGCAGACATCGGAGTAGGCCTATCCATAAAACAAAGCATTAAATCCTTGTTGCATTTTTGGTTTTGACATATACATAAATAGAGGGCACACTGTACTATCTGCGCACACCCCTTATGAAGTCAAAGAAAGTCTCCCAATTTAAATGCTTTGGTATTTTGTTCCGTGTTGCACAAAATAAGTCGGACAATCGTGCTCTGGGACACGATGAACACTACGAATGCTGGTAACAAATAAATTGTAAAAAGACACACCGTGTGAACTTATTTTTTCGTTTTGGCAAGTAGCCGTGTAATAAGCGGGATAATGTATAGAATGTTGCCGGTCCTTATCGAAAATAAGCCCTTATTTTCCCGATAATGACCGGCGTTATATACATTATCCCTTGCTTAATGTTGCTGTTAAGAAAGTTTTATGTAGGCCTATTACTTATATATTATTTATATATAACTTTATATATGACTGATGGTGCTGCTGTTGAGGCTTTTATTTTGATACTCCATGACTAATTTTTTACTTTTTTTGCAAATATACGTCGACCTTTACAAAGAAATATGCTGTCCTCATCTCTCACACACACACACGCACACGCACACACTATTCATTGTTCAGGACAATGCTAAGAATAAAGTATACGATATATGGTCGACAAAATACATTGTTTTGGTCTAAAAGTAACGCCGTCCAATTCTACCAATAGAATGCGCTTTTGTACAGATGACTTCCTACTCCTCCAATCTCCTCTCTTGTTCTTCAAACTCAGGAAGTAAGTGCAGCTCAAACGGAGGCGTGAAGTTCCAGGGTTACTTCTCGCCTCTTTCCACCAGAACACAAATTCAACAAAACGAGTCGATGTAAACAGTTTCTCTGAGCATCAGAGAACGGTTGTTTCCGCTCAGTTCCAACCCGCTATGGGCGCTAATAACAGCACGCGTCGGGTCTCGTTTGAGTCCGACGACAACGAGAACATCACGGTAGTGAAGGGCATACGGGTGAGTGGCCTCGGTCTTATGTTAGTTTAATTACTGCTACAAGTAACATAACAAAGCAACTACAGGACGTGCAAAGGAGGAGTTATGCAATGGTACATTATGTAATGTGAAGAAGCCTGTTAGCAAAAAGCTTGCAATAGGTCACTTTCTAGTAACCTGACTCTGTTGATCCCTTCAGTGTAAAGTGCACTGTTGACACCTTTCGTCAGACTCCTTTATCTAAGAATATGGAGGAAACAGGGATAAAGTGGATGCTTATGTAACACTGTTCTGTACACACAGTTCCAGAGGGCACATTAACGACTTGTGGTTCAACTCAGACGTTAGCTTGAACTTGACCAGCTTCGTACATTCGAGTCCTACTAAGTCTCTAAGTTAAATATAGATCGAGGACGTTTGATCACACGGGTTTACTCCTTTGCACGAAGCTGTCTATATGGAGCATATGTCTGACCTGCCAAATCAGTCGTGCTATTTATCTATTGTGAAGTTCTCACTCAAACGTTTGCAGTATTTGTGCAATACAACACTCCACTTGCCTTTGCCAGTAAAGTCATGACCCCTCCGTCGTACTCTTCTCCTTTTTAGCTCTCAGAAAACGTCATCAACCGCATGAGGGATGGTGGGAATTCCCCTCTGCCGCAGATGAAACCACCAGCAGCCGTCACACCTCCTCCTCCTAGCACCACCTACGGCCCTCCTCCTCCTCTCCTGCGTCCTATCCCTCCCCCCTTCGACTCCGTCACCTCCATGCCCGCCCCTCCCCGCGCAGCGGCCATGGCACCCCCTGCCAGTGAGGAGAAGCTCAAACCCTCACCTCCTACCCCCCCTCCCATTGACCAGGTAGAAGCACCCACCATCCTAGACGTGGTTCTCCCATGTCCTCCAACACCCCCCCTGGCTAAGGCTGTTGCTGCTCCCGCCTTTGAACCCATGGCACCTCCTGCTCCTGCTGCTCTGGAATCACTAACTGGGCAACCAGCTCCTCCTCCGCCTCCGGCTGGGCTGGAGTCCATAGATTCACTGCACTCTCCAGTCTGTGATTATCCTCCTCCCCCTCCCCCTCCTGTAATCGAGCCTCCTGTAACCTCCCATTGCATAATTGAACCCCTTGCTCCTCCTGCTACTCCTGTAATGATTGAACCCATTGCTCCTCCTGCTCCTGCTCCGCTCATAATTGAACCCATTGCTCCTCCTCCTCCTCCTCCTGTAATGATGGAACCCATTGCTCCTGCTCCTGCTCCAGTCATAATTGAACCCATTGCTCCTGCTCCTGCTCCAGTCATAATTGAACCCATTGCATCTCCTGCTCCTGCTCCAGTCATAATTGAACCCATTGCTCCTGCTCCTGCTATGATGGAACCCCTCCTGGCCCCTCCCTCTCCTCAATCAGAGCCCCTGTCCTCCTCTCCTGCCATCGAGGCCGTCACCATGCTCCCCCTGCCGCCCCCCGCTGAGCTGATCACCGCACCTCCCCTGCACCAGTTCCTTTCTCCCTCTGAAACACTTGCACCTCCTCCTCCCCCCCCTAACCCTCCTCAGCCCCAGGTACTGCCCCTCGCCCCGGCTCCTGCCCCGGAGCCAGCGGCGCCCCCGCCGCCTCAGGAGACCACTGCAGCCCCGCCCCCAATGGCCGCCCCCCCTGGTGAGTGCTGACCCTTCTCCCTCAGTGGCTGTGAGGAGGTGCTGGTGGCCGGTGGTTACTCCTGAGTGGAATGTGTCTGGCGGTGGTATGCTACCTCTGCTGCACCGTTCACACCCCCGACCCCGTCCCACGTTGTTTTTTAATAATGGAATTGACCTCTGAAGAATAAGTCCCGCCTCCGAGGCGCCGGTTCCGTCGGTCAAATGTCTGTGGGAAATAAAATAGGGTTTGAGAATGATCGTGAATAACAAACTCCGTAGGTGGCGAAGAAGTTAAAGCTGCGTAACGTTTTGAACTACACATTTTTTCCATCTAGTTTTGACTGGGTTTTTGGATTGTCTGTGCAGTTAAAGTAGCATTAATAATTGTTTACCAATTTAACGGCACCTTGACGTTATGTGCGATCCTTCAAACCCCCATGTTATTTCCCATAGACATTTGACCGTGGGAACCGGGAGCCTCGGAGGCGGGGCTTATTCTTCAGAGGTCTAAGACCAGTCATGGTTTATACCGCAGTTACCAACTATGATTAGATATTTGTTACTTTCCTCTATAACGTTATTTATTTTTTAATGACTCCAATCAGCAAAGGTGCCCTGTTATTTTAACATTATGCACACCGTTGAAATGTTATTGACCAATCAGGATCAAGTATTTAACGATGCTGTGGTATTAGATGATATAACTACACCTTTTATTATACATTATCTCTGACATAAAGTGACAGAATTGTTCTAACCGCTCCATCCTTATGGTGCATTAGATATAAGATGACTCGCGTAACATCAGTGTCGAAGGAAAGATGGAGAAAATATTTGCTTTTGTAATTTTCATTACTTTTGGCCTTGAGACAAGCAGACAATCTGTTTCTTGAATATAATGGAGGGATGTCAGCTACTCAAGATAATTTAATAGCACTGTGATTCAAAAAGATGCTTTGAAATTGCACACAATTTATTGTGTTGGTTTGTTTAACTTTTAAGTCGCCCTCCAAGGGGTTTGTGTAACACTATTATTGAAAAAATATTATTTAGTATCTTCTTAATAGAATAATGAATTGATGCAGTCCTCAACATAGCAGTGTTTATCAAGGTGGCACAGATTGCCTCACTTCCTCTTTTGGTTGGCAAGGAAAGCAGTCCTATTGTTTGGGTCAAAATATGATGATTTTTCATTCTATTTTTATGGAGACTGTTTTGGTATCCACAGGTTGGTTATCCATGGTTTGACGCATAAATATTTTGCCGCCTCGGACCTTAGGACAGCCAGAATACGTGGCATTTAGCGACTTTCGCCTGTCTCTCAATTGGTCCCCCAATGCATTTTATGCCATTATGAATTCCTAGATCCGTCAGTGAAATTTGCCGTTTACTTCGAAAGATTGCACAGCAATCACTTAAATGGGGCTATCATGGTGCGGCAAATTGTCACTTGTTGAACATTTTCTTGTCAAGATGAAGACGGCCTGACAGTCTAAACTTTGTCATTATCGTCTGCGTTATGAAAAAACCCTATTGTGGGAATTGCTTGAGGCTGTTAGTCAAGCATATTTTAATGTTGCAGCGTGTATGATTTCAAGTGTGGGTTGTCTAAATCATACTGCTGAAGTGTGGCTTTAATACACACACTTATCTTAGTCTGTATCTCTGTCTCTTTCTCTCTCGTATCCATCTTTCCTCTCTTTCACTCTGTATTGACCTTTCACTCTTCCTCTACTTTCTTTGCTGTCTGTCTGTCTGTCATCTCTTCTCTATTTAACTAACTCTAATACAAACACGTTTGTACTAAATTGAGGCGCCCGGTCCCGCCTCCCGTCAGACAGAAGACATCAGAGCTTTTAGCCGTTCATTAGACAGTGGTCTGTGGGGGGTGGGTGCTCAGAGTAAAGGGGGCTGGTCTTCATAGGTTGGCATCCGGGCTGTGGGTGAGGCTCTCTCATCCATGGCGGCGTTCCATCGGTGAGGTAATTAAAAGAGGCCAACTTATGCCACGCCACGCTGACTCTGATGATTAAAACGACACCTCTGCAGCTTCCCACAACAAACCACCAGAGCTCATTAGGAACCAGAAGTGTGTGTGTGTGTGTGTGTGTGTGTGTGTGTGTGTGTGTGTGTGTGTGTGTGTGTGTGTGTGTGTGTGTGTGTGTGTGTGTGTGTGTGTGTGTGTGTGTGTGTTTCGACTGCTGAGGCTGACTTCTGTGTGTTAGTGTTTCTCTTTAGAATGTCTTCTTGCAGACTTGTGTGTGTGTGCATGGTCTGACTTCTGTGATTGTCAGCTTTTCCCTTTACCCCTCAAACCCAGCACCCCTGCCACAGCTGCTGTTGTTTGTCGATCGATTGGTTCGATTTCAAATGTTCTTTCTAAAATGTCATAAATAATGATGTGTATCACAACGCATGTTACGTGGCACACATTTAAATGTCATACGTTGTCTGTCCAGCAGCCGAAAAGAGAAAAATGTCAACATTATAAAACAGATTGTCAAAGTCCGCTGGAATTACTAATGGAATACTCGTAACGCCTCTCAGAGTAGTTGAAGTTGGTTTGCATTTTTTCAGTCGACTTGCTCCCCATATTGCTTATTTCTGTAGATATGGGTAGAAAAGAGGAATTTGTGTAAATAATTGTAAGTGTTTTCCTGCCCGTGTAGCTGGAATTTAAATCTTATAACCTAAAGAACAATTAATGTTTAAGCACACGATGAGAGCCCTAATAATCTTGACCATTTCCACTGGCATCACACGACTAAACTATTTCCCTTTACTCTTCCCCGTCTTCCATCTGTTGGGTGTGGCTTGGACTTTTAAAGCAAATGTTCTTGAAGTATATCTAGATTGCTGCTTCTCTGTGGATACCAGTTCTTATTTATTTGAGGTTATCAATGTAATACACCGGACTCTGACAGCTGGTTTGTTGTCGCCACCAGAACTCATCATAGACAAGGGATGCAGACAGCCATTAGAATGTTTTAGTTGGCGAGGTCACCAGAGATGAGCAAATAGTTTATAAAAGACGAGGTCGGCTCGCATAGTTGACCCTTTCTGCTCATTTAAAACGGTGAGGAAGTGGAGAGGTGGGGGGGAAGAACTCTGAATGGGAATAAATCTCATTAAAAAAATTGTAAAGTTCAGCCAAATCTTGAAAGGCTTTAACCTCAGCGCGGTGGAAGTTGATTATGTGTGCCCACCAGCGTTGCGTGGGAAGTGAATCTCCCAGCCAGCTCCCTGTCTGTTTTAAAATAAGGGCTCGACTCACCTTGTGTGCTGATTACACAACGGTCAAGGTCAAGTACGCCACGCATTCGGCAGCGCTCCAAAAAAGGACGCGTGCATCTGAACGTACACTGACACGAGGGACCCGCCCCCTCCTGCATGATCTCAAAGTTATCTTTCTGGTGCAAAACACTCAAAAGTGAGTATAGGATAGAGTGGAAAAAAGGCCAAAATGTAACCATGTATTTTTGTGAATGCAGAAGATTGCTAGTATATATCTTTGAGGAACCTTGAGTAAAATGGCATCCGTGATTCCGTAACCCTTTTACGATTTGCGCTCACAAGAGTACTTAATCAGTGCGTTCAATCTGATTGGCTGGTTGAACAAAACATCCTGCCTGGCAGGATGTTTTAATGTTTCATATCGTTTTAACATTTCATATCGTTCTAACGTTTCATATTGTTTTAATGTTTCATGCGGCAAACAATCCTTCGTTTTTCGGTCACGTAAACGTGAATCAGGTCCTACTGAGAACAGACCCTGTAAACGAAATAAAGTCCAATAAAGCGAAGCTAAACCTGAGCTGCGAGCCAGCTCCGGGTGCCTCGGTGTCCCGTCCCCATCTCACGGTGAGCGTGGTGGGAGCTGTGCCGCGGCTCGTCTAAGCCAGAGCCGCGAGCGTGAGGAAGCGGTAATGTTACAGATTATGCCCTATGTGCAGGTCCTAGGGTTAATGAAACTTCTGATGAGAAACACAATTTGCCTCCGTCTATTATCTCCGACCGCCAATGGCCTTCTCCTCTCTCCCTCCTCAAGTTAAATTTTCTTTTTACACCCGGTTTAGCGGGCAGAGGAAATGGATAGGCGGGGAAAGGGGAAGCGGGAGAGGGGCGAGCGTGGCTGTAAAGATGATGAGTTTTTAATCTCCCTAACATTTACATGTCCTGCCCGGGATAGGTGTGGGCCCGATGACGTAGGAGGGTCTGGTGGCCTGACTCCCTGAAGGAGGCTCTGCTCACTTTGTCCGAGCCCGGTCTCGGGGTAGCCTGTGGGACCCCAGCCGTGCTCTACAGAGCCCCGGGCTCGGGGCCACATGTGCTGACACATAGGACTTGTAAGCTCGGTAGACTTTAAGAAAGACTGAAGGAATGCCGGATCCAGGTCTTCTTCTTTTGGTGGTTTAAACCATTGCTGTTAGCAAGGTTAATGCAACAGAAGAGTTTTGTTCTAGATGGAGTTTGTTTCTCTGATATGCCTCCATTCAGTGGTGAGATACCTTCTGTTGATGGCCTCCTACTGAATATGCCACCGAACAAAGGCTGTATTTTAACTTCCAAGATTTTGATCCAACCAATGCAACCCATGAAGATAGTTAAGTTATTTGACTTCTCTGTGTTTGCTGTGTGTTTTGCAGAGGAATAGAGTTCTGGAGAATAAGTTTGACTATAGGGAATTTATTAGTGGTAAAAAAAAAAAAACACAACGAAAACTCACCGAAGGTCAAATATTTCACATTTGCTGCATCTCTGTCAAGAAAAATTCTCAAATAAAGTCCACCCTCACATGACTACCCTAGTCCTTAAGATTAACTCCTGCTATAAACTCACTGAAATGTGTTTCTTGCTGTGCAAATTGTAAAGGAATTACTTTAACATGCGTCATAATTAAGTTCATGATGGTTGTTTCCTTGGTCTTAGTTTAATCTTTTAGCTAAAGTTGATTGATAGTACAGCTAATGTTTAATTAGCTATAATTATATAACATATAAAAAACATAGCTATATTAAATCTTCAGATTTAATATTGTTATTCTTTCCGTTATGGCTACTGGAGAAACTTAAGTTGAAGCATTGGATGTGAAATGAGCATCACTGCTGCCTTCAATCCCACAGTAAACCGTCTGGAAAGCGAAACTAGATCCACAGGGGATGTCTGATGAAAAGGGAGAAGCCCCTTCCACATAGCATCGCAGTGCTCTCCCAGTGAGTGGTTGAAAGCTGTCTCAGGAAGTTTCGAGTCACTTAGCTTAATCGCTGAGTAAAAGCTAACGACAGATGAATTGAATCCCAGATCTCCTCCTATTAGTTTTTCACTCATGATGATCACAATTAGAGGGTAATAGTAGGCAGTGGGATTTGGGTCACTGTAATGGGTTGCTCTGGAGTCTTATTGAAATCTGTGCCCCCCCCATAACATCCCGTCATGTAATGTTAACTCAATGAAATCGGCGTGCACAACCTTTTCTGTGCACGTGCACGGAATGCACACCGCTCATCACCCTCCACCGTGCATTATCAGGTATTAACAGTAAAAGCATGGAGGATTAACCCCCCCCCCCCGTCTCTCCGGTGTACTTGTGGGGTAATCTTACCCACACTTTGCCCTCCCTCCCCCCTGCAGTGGCCCCTGCCCCCGTTGGTTCTTGTGGCCTCAGAGCTCGTTGAGCCGGCGCCCCGGTACCGTCGTGGTTAATTACCTGGCGAGATGGCACGCCCGCCGCCCCGGTGTGTGTGTTTGTGTGTGCGCTTGTGTGTTTGTTTTGGTTTTTGGATTCACAAGGCTTTAAAAGAAAACCCAGGTTACTGCTGATTTGTTTAACAAATCGCACACAGAATCTCTCTCACACAGCCACAGACAGACACACACACACACACCGCCATACACAGGAGCATGAAGACGCACACACACACACACACACCGTCATACACGGGAGCATGAAGACGCACACACACACACTGTCATACACAGGAGCATAAAGACGCACACACACACACACACACCGTCATACACGGGAGCATGAAGACGCACACACACACACTGTCATACACAGGAGCATGAAGACGCACACACACACACACACCGTCATACACGGGAGCATGAAGACGCACACACACACACTGTCATACACAGGATCATGAAGACGCACACACACACACACACACCGTCATACACAGGAGCATGAAGACGCACACACACACATCGTCATACACAGGAGCATGAAGACACACACAGTCATACACAGGAGCATGAAGACGCACACACACACACACACACACACACCGTCATACACAGGAGCATGAAGACGCACACACACACATCGTCATACACAGGAGCATGAAGACACACACAGTCATACACAGGAGCATGAAGACGCACACACACACACACACACACACCGTCATACACAGGAGCATGAAGACGCACACACACACACCGTCATACACAGGAGCATGAAGACGTACACACACACACACACACACACACACACACAGTCATGAATGCATATGCACATAGGCATGCACAGAAGCCTGAGGGCAAAGATGTGGATCCTTCTTGCTACTTTCACAGCAGGCCCACATTTAAAAACACACACACACACACACACAATCCCACATCACACACACATTCTGCCCATTATTTTCAGCGTTCTAGTGGCGTGGTCCAGCCCCCCCCTCCTGGGGACCCAGAGCCAGACGGCGTTCATTACCGAATCCATTACCAAATCATTACGGTTTAAATGCTAATTCGGAGCTCAACTCTTTTCTGTCCATAATTTGGATGTGAGTCACATTCTCTTGGTACCCACTCTGTGAAAAACAAACATGCCATTTCAGCCAAACACTTTCTGTGGTTTATTTTTCTCACATCTGTTATCATCTCGCTCTCTTTCTCGTTATGTCTCTTGTTAATGTCAAAATATTTATACGATGATGCCACACAATTTAAATCTGTTGGCTAACCAAAGTCTTTCTCTCTCTCCCTCCCGTATCTCCTAGTGGATGAAGAAGCACTGAGGAAGAGGATCAGCGAGGAGCTTTATAAAGGCCTGGAGCAGGACAGGGCCAGGGCAGAGCAGGAGCTGCAGGCCTGGTGAGACGCACGCACACACACACACACTCACACAGGAAGGCTCAGACAAATGCGCAACATCTAAGGTACAGACTCACCCACATGCATGGGGAGCTATCTAAGGTGTGTTTCTACTAAAGCAGCTATATTTTATGTATGAGGTTAAATTATCACGTTTGCAATTTCCACCCTATAAACATGGCATTCACAAACACCTAGCCACAGGATGTTTGATTTATTTGGATTTAGATCATGGTATCAGGCCAGTTTGTTCTTGAATAATGGTATTATTCATGAGCAGGTGCTTATGTTTGATGAAGTGAAATGTCCTTGTACTTGTGAGAGAGTCAAAGGCAGTGCTGCACAGTCGGCCATCACCTACTGAAGCTGTTCTCCTGCTCCCCAACCTTGTTCCCTGTTTGACGTTCCCTCCCTCCTTCGTCGGTCGCTCCACCATTCCCCCTCCCGCCGTCATATCCTTTATGGCTGCGGCGTGACAGATTAAAGCCCCTCCCCTCCAGCGCCGACCGCGCTCCCAGAGTGCTGTCGGGGCCGGCGACGCCCTCGGACCCGCCCTGACTGGCTTCCATTAATAGTCTAAAAGGTCAGGAACAATCTCTGCGTACCTCCCCGTCGCGTTTCCAATTTACTCTCTTCCGACGCACACTCCTACCTGTCTGCCTCCCCCTCTCTCCCCCTCTCCCCCTCCCTCCTTACCTAGACGCACATTGGCACTCTCTTACCTGTCTGCCTCCCCCCTCTCCCCCTACCCTTCTACCCCTCTCCCCCCCTCTCTCTCTCCCTCTCTCCCTAGCTCGCTCTTCCGTTTCGATCAATTAATCTTGCCCGGGAATAGGAGGGCGCCATCCAGAGGGTCATTTCCTGAGCCATGAGTGGGCGATCCATTAGTGGGGGGGGGGGTGAAGTATCAACTCTTCTCTTCTCGGATCCTACTCCTGCCTCCTTTATCGTCTCCCCCCACTCCGTCTGGCTTTCTTTCTTTATCTGTCTGGTATTTGGGGGTGAACAGGTGTGGTAATGGGGGGGCTGAGTGTTTCCCCCCCCCCGCCCATCTCTCTTCAGCTTCAGGAGGGTCAGCCGTGATGAAGGAGGTGGTAGGTTGCGACGTGCGCCGCCGTACCACTGAGTAACCGGGTGTAAACAATCCGTCTGTACAGATACGCTGGTGCCGTTAGCCTATCGGCCATAAGCACCGGTTTCAGGATGAACTGAAGACGTCGGGAGATGAAGGCCGCTGGAGAGGAATAGTTTGCCGATGGATTTTTGCTGTTGGACTGCTTATTGAGTATTCTTATTTGAAGGAGTGCGTTCGGCAAAATGACTCGCAATTCTTCGCAATTAATTGAACTCATTGCGATGATTGTTGGCACTTTGGGCGTGTGGAGGGAAGCTTCTTATACCGCTCCATTTTAGGCCTGTTTTTTTACTATCAGAACAATCAACATTTCTGGGTGGTGTGCTGGGAGTGCTGATGTGGAAATGTAACATCGTAGTTTCTTTGTTCATGCTGCCTCCATTTACTGTGTGTGTGTGTGTGTGTGTGTGTGTGTGTGTGTGTGTGTGTGTGTGTGTGTGTGTGTGTGTGTGTGTGTGTGTGTGTGAGATTAAATAATGGAGAAAGCGGAGGTGGGAGATTGATGGGATGTGTGTTTGTGCCCTCCTAGTTTATCGAGGTCTCAGTGGTAAAAGGGAAGCTAAATCATCTTTGTTGATCTAGCAGCTCTTTCTGATTACATCCAGGGAGCCCTAACCACCAACCTCGCAATTGATGAGGATTTTCTTTTATTCTCTGTCGAGCCGTAAAGAAATTATAGTAATGTGTCGGTAGAAAATAATATTTTTTTTTCTTCAAGTGAAATGGTTGCCACGGTCACAGGTAGACGGGCAAAAAGCGTTCCAGCGACATCTCCGTGGCAACGCCATTAAGGCGGAGTAGGGGACTTTATTGACTGCAACGGTTTGCTTGGACAGCTGTAATCAATATTTCCTTTTTAAGGCAGAGCCTCTCCACTTTTTCCCACAATCTTTTCTACTTATTTTCCCATTTGCTCCCCGTGGTGTTGTTCTTGCAGTCTGTTGACCCTCAGTAGAGTGCTGAGAGCTCTCTGAACACGGCCCTCAGAGCTCTCTGAACACGGCCCTCAGAGCTCTCTGAACACGGCCCTTAGAGCTCTCTGAACAGGGCCCTCAGAGCTCTCTGAAGAGGGCCCTCAGAGCTCTCTGAACACGGCTCTCAGAGCTCTCTGAACACGGGCCTCAGAGCTCTCTGAACACGGCCCTCAGAGCTCTCTGAACACGGCCCTCAGAGCTCTATGAACACGGCCCTCAGAGCTCTCTGAAAACGGCCCTCGGAGCTCAGTGAACAGGGCCCTCGGAGCTCTCTGAACAGGGCCCTCGGAGCTCTCTGAACAGGGCCCTCGGAGCTCAGTGAACAGGGCCCTCGGAGCTCGCTGAACAGGGCAGAGAGAGGGGCACCCGGCCTGCTGCTGTCATCGAGTGGTGGATCAAACCAAACCAATAAAGCTAACGGCTCGCCTCTGCTGCAACGATGGCCCCATAGCGGGGGTCTCAGGTGGAGATGTTACGGGTCAACATGCTCTCTCATGTCATTCTACTTTACCATTCTAATAATTAGATGGCGAGTGCCATTTGGAAACTTTTATTGTAATATTCATATTCTCCTATACTTTTTGGGAGTAGAAGTTTAGTGTTATCTTTTAATTAAAATTGACGGGAGGCACTAAAAGAAATCCCCTTTTTCTCTGCTGGACGCTGCAAAGGTAATTTAATTGCGAAGCTTCAGGGAGAGGAGTTCTGTTTTCAGGGTGTAAATCAAGTTTAAACATTACGCATGTCGTCTTGATATGTGCGTTACACAGGCCAGCTTGTGCACATGTTACACACAATTGGACCACGTCAATGTGGAGACTAATTAACAGCTGATCACCCCCTCAGTCCAAAGCCACATCTAGGATTCCTGAGGTCCTCTACATGTCTGGCTATCATTATTATAACATTATGATACCAAACGCAACACTGCTACCCCCAGGAAAGGATCACATTACATGACTATACTGCCGATTAGTTGGCCCTTTATGTTGCCATTTGTTAATAATTCATATATCTTTTTTGAATTGCCTTTTAATACCTTTCATTGAGTAGGGAGTGGAGGGTTATGACCTAGCATAGGGCCGCAGGTGGGAGTGGACCCCGGGTCGCTACCACCTCCTTTGTGCCTTACCCTACCTGGGGTGGTTACCTTACCCTACCTGGGGTGGTTACCTCACCCTACCTGGGGTGGTTACCTCACCCTACCTGGGGTGGTTACCTTACCCTACCTGGGGTGGTTACCTTACCCTACCTGGGGTGGTTACCTCACCCTACCTGGGGTGGTTACCTTACCCTACCTGGGGTGGTTACCTTACCCTACCTGGGGTGGTTACCCCACCCTACCTGGGGTGGTTACCTCACCCTACCTGGGGTGGTTACCTCACCCTACCTGGGGTGGTTACCTCACCCTACCTGGGGTGGTTACCTTACCCTACCTGGGGTGGTTACCTTACCCTACCTGGGGTGGTTACCTTACACTACCTGGGGTGGTTACCTTACCCTACCTGGGGTGGTTACCTTACCCTACCTGGGGTGGTAACCTTACCCTACCTGGGGTGGTTACCTTACCCTACCTGGGGTGGTTACCTTACCCTACCTGGGGTGGTTACCTCACCCTACCTGGGGTGGTTACCTCACCCTACCTGGGGTGGTTACCTCACCCTACCTGGGGTGGTTACCTCAACCTACCTGGGGTGGTTACCTCACCCTACCTGGGGTGGTTACCTCACCCTACCTGGGGTGGTTACCTCACCCTACCTGGGGTGGTTACCTCACCCTACCTGGGGTGGTTACCTTACCCTACCTGGGGTGGTTACCTTACCCTACCTGGGGTGGTTACCTCACCCTACCTGGGGTGGTTACCTCACCCTACCTGGGGTGGTTACCTTACCCTACCTGGGGTGGTTACCTCACCCTACCTGGGGTGGTTACCTCACCCTACCTGGGGTGGTTACCTCACCCTACCTGGGGTGGTTACCTCACCCTACCTGGGGTGGTTACCTTACCCTACCTAGGGTGGTTACCTCACCCTACCTGGGGTGGTTACCTCACCCTACCTGGGGTGGTTACCTCACCCTACCTGGGGTGGTTACCTTACCCTACCTGGGGTGGTTACCTCACCCTACCTGGAGGTGGTTAATAATAATATTTCACACTCTGTGCCCTTGCCTGTTAGGGTAAGCTACTCTAAATGATTTCCTTATGCAAACAATGTATGAAGAGCAGTACAAACTTTATAGGTGGTAAACTTTGAGGGAGTTTTCTGTGTGAAAGTAGCTTGGCGCTGTATAGAAGCCCTGGCTTTTATCCATCACAACACCCCAGTTCCTGTGTGTTAGGCCTTGTTTTTTTCTGCGGTGTATGTGTTTTTCTACTCTTCCCTTGCAAACGATTTGCATTGGACTGTGTATCCACTGAGCTGGGTAATGCCTGCGTTTGTGGTAAGCAGCACACAGCTCCAAGGGTCTGGCTGTGTTCGCTCCTTTCTACAGGGAGGAAAGAGAGAGAATCTCGACCCTGGGAGGGTCTGTGTTTGTGAGTGTAGTATAACTCATTGCTGGGTAAGGAACTTCTGCAGGGGTTTTGGACCAGAACAACTACAAATTAACATTTTCTCTCACTCACTCACTCACTTACGCACAACTAGTTTCCTTCTTCCATCATCTCCTCCTCTTCATGGTGAAGCCCAGTGATGCTCCGTGCCTCTCTTCTCTTTAATACCCCTCCAGTGTTTGCTCCGTGCCTCTCTTCTCTTTAATACCCCTCCAGTGTTTGCTCCGTGCCTCTCTTCTCTTTAATACCCCTCCAGTGTTTGCTCCGTGCCTCTCTTCTCTTTAATACCCCTCCAGTGTTTGCTCCGTGCCTCTCTTCTCTTTAATACCCCTCCAGTGTTTGCGCCGTGCCTCTCTTCTCTTTAATACCCCTCCAGTGTTTGCTCCGTGCCTCTCTTCTCTTTAATACCCCTCCAGTGTTTGCGCCGTGCCTCTCTTCTCTTTAATACCCCTCCAGTGATGCGCCGTGCCTCTCTTCTCTTTAATACCCCTCCAGTGATGCGCCGTGCCTCTTTTCTCTTTAATACCCCTCCAGTGATGCGCCGTGCCTCTCTTCTCTTTAATACCCCTCCAGTGTTTGCCCCGTGCCTCTCTTCTCTTTAACACATCCCCCCCGGTGTACGGCCCCGTCAGTGCTAGGCAGCCGGCCAGTGGCTGCTGTGCCCGTCCGGCACGGCGTCCTGTGCTCTGTGTTCCAGAAGGGACTGTCTCAGGGAGCATTACACCCAGACATGGGGTGAGAGCGGCTCTATCCACCCGGGGAGTCCCCCAAAACACATTAAAGAGGTGTGTGTGCCAATGTGGCTACAGTATATGTGTGTGTGTGTGTGTGTGCGTCTGCTGCGTGTGTGTGTGTGTGTCGATATACGTGTCCTTCTATTATGTGTCTCTGAGATGTTTACAACCTTTGTATTACACCCTTGTGTGTGTGTGTGTGTGTGTGTGTGCAGTGCACCACCTTGTCTAAAGAATCCATTAGTGGCTCTGGAATCGTGTGTTTTCCTCCAGCCCGGCCCATCAGCATGGAGGTAAAGCGGCTCTGCCGTGGTCTAATTGTATCCCAGAGGTTTGATTGAGAACACTGACCTTCACCCTGCTCATGGCGGCCCGTTGAATCCCTTATTGGGTTAGAAGGAACTTTAGGAAACATTAGCATACTCACACAGGCACGCACTTACACACACAGAGACACACACCTCCACACAGACGCACCTTCACACACACACATCCCTAGACACACTCACCTACACATCTCCACACAAACACCTACACACACACACACACACACATCTCTACACACACTCCTACACATCTCCACACAAACCTCTAAACACACACACACACGTCTACACACACGCACACCTACACACACACACCTCTACACACACATCCCTAGACACACCTACACATCTCCACACAAACACCTAAACATA
This sequence comes from Pollachius pollachius, assembly GCF_949987615.1. NCBI lineage: Eukaryota > Metazoa > Chordata > Actinopteri > Gadiformes > Gadidae > Pollachius > Pollachius pollachius. Next base: position 20,872,526 of record NC_136951.1, read on the forward strand.
CACACACACACACTGACACATCTACACACAAACACCTACACACACACACACCTACACATCTCCACACACACACACACATCTCTACACACACACACCTACACATCTCCACACAAACACCTACATACACACACACACCTACACATCTCCACACAAACACCTACACACCCACACACACATCTACACACACATCCCTAGACACACACACACCTACACATCTCCACACACACACACATCTCTACACACACACACACACACCTTCACATCTCCACACAAACCCCTACACACACACACACACACACACACCTCTACACACACACACACACACACATCTCTATACACATGTACAAATGCACGTCGATGCTCACACACGCACCCCCAACACAAACGCTGCGCTCTGTTTTCCTCTACTCGGTTTTGGTTCTGGAGAATCTTAATGGAGTGTGTCTTCGATTAAACACACTTCCCCAGCACTCGGCCAAACCAGCAACACTTGGTGGAGAACATTTATTTGATACAAGGACTGAAGGAATCAATATCCAAAGGCCTTTGATGCAGAGCCGTATACAGGCTGCTGCGTCAGGCCGCGTGCGAAGGCTCATCCAATCTGTTCATCACAACTACAGTGTCGTCTGCGGCGCTTGTTAAAGTCCATTCGATACGCAGCCGCCGCTATTCATTGGCTTTTTCTTTTTGTTGTTGATGATCTTTTACGGCGGCCGGTGCTTTTTCCTGTTTTCTTTTCTTACAGTTCATCAATCAATCAAAAACTTTATTTATTCGATTGAAAAAGACAAGATATTCTCATTCTCAAGGTTGCCCATATTACATTTCAAGTTTAAATTCAACCTAACATGCCATTAATAAATGCATTATAAACATGCAGACCATAAAAGCAATGGCAACCTCGGGTGTTTTTATTTATAATAGGCAATCTGAAATCCTATGACAGTGAAATGAAAACATCCAAATATGGAAGGTTCTGTGTGTTATGGAGAGGGCGACATCCCCAGACTAGAGGGAGTTCACGGTGCCTCTTCCAGCACCATGTGGGGAGAGATTCTATCTGCATTACATGCTAGAAAAATATACAGTGGCACTTAGAGTGTGTGTGTGTGTATGTGTGTGTGTGTGTGTGTGTGCAAGAGAAGATATGTTGGATCAGTAGCGGCAATTGCTTTTTTATGGCAATTTAGTACTTTAGTACCCATCATCTGATCTTGGGTATCCCTTCACCCCCCCTTGCCTCCCAGAATCCTTTGCTGTTCCCACAACCTCCCTTGGGGGTTGTCTGTGCTGACTAGCAGCACTGCATACTGCAGCCCCTGTGTGTGCATGTGACCACGTGCGCTGAAAGGTGGGACGGCCTACTTGCATAAAATATTCATGGGCAGCGTTCAGCGACATTATTCCTGCATCAATACTGCATGATGGCCGTTAGCGGGCTTCGTTTGGGAGGTGGGGGCCCGTGCCTGTGTCCCCCCCCCAGCAGACGGGAGGGGGGGGGACGGACAGACAGCGGGAGCACCGGGGCAGGACAGGTCACCTCATGTCCAAGTGGGGAAGAGCCGCTCGTCTGCTTTAATTAGTTGAGCTTCTGCCCGGGGGAGCGAGAGGAGGGGGGAGGATTGTTTGATTTTATTTATTTTTTTATTTGAACAAATGGCTCGCCAGGGAATGGTAAATGCCACAATCATTCATTTGAATTGTTACCCATTGATAATATTGATCTGAACATGTGGTGAATCCAGTAGTGAATTTGCACGCACGCACACACACACGACATTGTAGCGTCCTAACCTAGATCCAGCATAAAGATTTAATGTTCAGCGTCACAGGGCTAATCTCTGGCCATTCCACAAACTGTCCACATTTGTGCTGGTCAGCATTCTGTGTAGAGCAGAGCTCACTGAATACACACACAGGCCTTGCAGACTTGTATTCACTCATTTCCTTGTTCTTGCTATCATTTACATCTTTATTTTGTGTTGCAGCCCTTTGCTAAGCTATTCCCTGAAATGTTGCTGGGTCTATCCTCTCGTGTGTAAACGTAACATCGCTGACTCTCGCTCTCTCACTCTGAAACGTTGAAACCCCCGGCACCCATCCTCCTAGAAGATGATGTTTGATTTGATTTCAACGTGTACTTATATTCTTCGGAGCAAGAATCCCTCCCTTCCACCCTTACCTTTTATCCCTCTCCATCCTTACATCCCCCCCCCTCTCCCTCCCTCCCTCCCTCCACACTTCCCTCCCTCAAACTCTGTTAACCTGTTTAAGGCATTGTGGCCTCTACTCTGCCTTCCCTGTGCCAATGTTTGGCAGAATGAAAAATGCTTCTAATAACGCCTGAGACGGAGCAATAAAGTCTTATAGGTGAGCCAAACCGATTCCAATCCCATTAAAGGTGGACAACTTTGCTTGGGTGAGCATTTTTTGCAGTATGTTAAGTTAAGGGTGTTGTGTTTTTTAGTAGTTGCAAAAGCGTCTTCGTTGCAATGTTTTAGACAATGCAATCGTTTTTTTCTACTTTTAGTCCCATTTGCAGTTGCTCTGTCAATAAATACAATTGCTCTATTAAGTAAGACCTGATGAACTGCTGCTATCAAACAATAAACATGTGTCGCTATTTGTTTTATGTGGTGTCTGTTTGTAATGAACTCTTTTAATGTCTCAGGTGAGGCCAAAAGATAATATCTGGCCTGACCAATGAAGTCGCATTCGTTTTTTATTTTATGTTTGTTTTATCAAGACTATCCTAACTCTTAGATACTAATACTGTATCATTTTGTGATGCTGCTTTTCATCTACACACTGAGACGAATTCCCTGTATGGGTAAACCTCCTTGGCGATGAATCGCACACGACTCTGGTACAGCCCAACTGTAAAATGCAGTCTGCGTTGTGTTCCTACATGATCTGCGCTAATGGCAGTTCTCCATCAAACCGCGGAACTGATGCCATCCGTCTTGAGGAGTAGTAGCCGTAGCAACAGCCCTAGGTTGTGTAAAAAAAAAGGAAAGGAAAAGAGCTTAGGAGCATTAGCAGTGCAAGCAGGGAGGCATGGGCTGTGGGGAAATGGTGAATGACCATTAGGAAGGTGTGTGTGTGACACACATGGAGAGAGAGGGGAGTCGCAGCCCAATGATGGATGGAGGCTGCTGACGTGCACAGCCCAGTGGACTGTGAGACTGGACATGGCTGGTCTCCTGCCCTCTGTCTCCCTCCGTCTCTCTCTCTCACTCTTATTCCCCGTCTTCCTCCTCCCTGCTTCACCTCCTCAGGGCCAAACATGTCTGGTTGTCACGGCACTCTCTCCCTCTCTCTCCATCTGTATCGCTCTCTGTATCTCTCTCTCTCTCCATCTTTATCGCCCTCTGTATCTCTCTCTCCCCCCATCTCTCTCTCATCTCTCTCTCCCCGCCATCTCTCTCTCATCTCTCTCTCCCCCCATCTGTATCTCTTTTTCTGTATCTCCTTTTTTTCCTCCGTCTACTCTTTTTCAGTCTTTCTCTACCTTTCTCCCTTCTCTTTACTCTCACTCTCTCACTCTCTTTCTCTTTACTCTCACTCTCTCACTCCCTTTCTCTTTACTCTCACTCTCTCACTCTTTCTCTTTACTCTCACTCTCTCACTCCCTTTCTCTTTACTCTCACTCTCTCACTCCATGTCCTTGTACATTCTCGGATCACCTCTCCTATCTTTCTTTCACTGTAGTGCTCTTTCATGATTATCCATAGATATCAGATCGCTACACTCTTCTGTAGTAGACAGAAATATGGGATATTAGCGTTAGACCTTTGTTCAGTATAAAGATTTCTGGGTCAGTTAAATAGCCGTAGTTAAAAATATTTTAAATATGAGCAAATTTTGTTTTAGGATTTCATTGTTTTCTTAAATTTAATAATTCCATGGTCTTCTACAATGAATTTATTACACAAATGTCAATGGAGCAATGCATGGGTTGGAATGAAGCAACAAAGGGTGCTTGTCATAAACCCAGGGGTGGGGGGGAGAGGGGGTAAAGCCGTGGTTGCCATGGCGTCATTAGGTAGTAAATGCTGAATGTTTGACACGCCTGTGGATCTATTAGGGTACTTTTGTTGTCGGAGCGTTTCTGCATTCTCCTACTTGCACACCTGCGCTGCTGTGCTGAACACGTCAACAATGATCTCTAATTACAATCAGTTTCTGCCAATTAGTGCTAGCTCAACAGAACGGTTCCCAAAAAACACATCGTAGCAGTTGATCGGCTTGTACGGTGGAAAGCTTAGCGCCCATCTACTTGTGAAACAGTCCATATATTTATTGTATTCTTATTTTCATTCATGCATATGTTTACTCTTTGCATTTACGCCAGTGTTTGTTTTGCAGTGGATAACAGCAGGCTTTAAGGATAGTTGCTTCTGGTCCACCGGTGAAGTCAACTATCACTTGGTGTGTTCCTAGGCAACCGTGAGAACCCAGTGATGTGGGCATAACAAGTGGTCCTGTGTTTACACTTCTATTTCTGCTTCTATTTTCTTCAGTGCATCACTATTCCATCGCTTGCGATGTACCAATGTGCCCTTTTTTATTCATCGCTCTAAATAAATAATGAATGATGATATTATGTTTAGAAGAAACAGTGCTTATTTTTTTCAGCAAATAAGTTTTACAAAATATGAGATTGATAGTTCTAGCCTGTAAAGCCTCAGACCAGTTGTTTCTCCAGCCACCAATGTGCCAACCATCCGATTCCTCTTCTAGGGACCCCCCCCCCGGTTACCAGGTTCTATAAACAACAGGTTTTCCGTCTGCATGTGAACCAACTGACTGACCTCCTTTGGCCGGCAGGCTGGAGGCGGAGAAGGAGGAGGCGACGGCGCTGGCCCAGGCCGACGCCCAGTCCCGCGTGCAGCAGGAGGTTTCCCGGATCCTGGCGGCGGAGGGCTCCCTGTCCCAGGACGGCCTGCACGCCGCCGTGCTGCGGGAGCGCGCCTCGGCCGACGACGAGAAGCTCCGCGCCCAGCGCTACGTAAGTCTGGGCCGCTCGCCGTCTCCCTGAGCCGGTTCTCCTTGAGCCGGTTCCCCCTCTGCTGCGGCTCAGCCTTCAGAGTAGTGTCACCTCTCCTGAACCCCCTCCATACACCCCTCACACCAAATATCTCTCTCAACCCCCCCTGGAAAATAGCATAAATAGCGTGCATAAAGTGAGTTGTTCAAACCAAGCTTGTTTTAAGCCTCCGGTGTTTTCCAGGGCGGTAGAGGAACGGTGCTGAGGACTGTGCATGTGACAGTGAAGTTGTGCACAGCAGAAGGAGAAAAGTGATGCAACCAAATAGTGGTGTTGCTCTCCGACAAGCGGTATGATAATTCAAACCCTAGGAATGTACGGCAATGTGATATTTTAAATTACAATTTGGTGTTGAATTCAGTAATCCCTGCTCTTCCCATGACTACTGGTCCCCCCATGGTGTGTCTGCTGGCATGTTGCCAGGGTAACGTTGCCTTCCGAGACACCGTCTCTGAGCCATGTGCGACATGTGACGTGTTGTGCGCAATATGGTCTTTGTTTGCAACCCCATGTTTGCATGTGTTAACACATGTGCGCGTGCACACAGACACCCCAAAACGATTTGCTGTAATCAGCAGCTCACGCCTGCCACAGTGACGAATGTCTGGGTTGGTTGTGTTTGAACTTTGCTGGGAGCAGTAATCTATAGAATGGTCTCAGATATGTAATTCCCCTGCCCCACCACGCACACACACAACCTCTGACCTCATTCTGGTGTCGCTCTGACATCCCCTGGAATGAACTGTCACTCTACGTGCACGCTGAGGAGAACACACACGCCTTGAGGGATCCACACTATTAAACACTGACACACACAGAGACACACACCGACTCACAGATCTCTCTCTCTCTCTCTCTCTCTCTCTCTCTCTCTCTCTCTCTCTCTCTCTCTCTCTCTCTCTCTCTCTCTCTCTCTCTCTCTCTCACATTGCATGCAGCCAGTGAGGGAGGCCTTTAATTGTTGTTCCCACTGTTTGCAGAGCAAAGCGTTCTCTGTGACAGAAGGGAACCGTTTGAGTAGGGTTAAGGAGCAGTTTGGGGCGAGCCATGAAAAGTCCATTCCGTTCTTTGATTTGTCTGTCCCCTGCACCCCTACGGTCAGCCCTAATGACAGTGGAACGCAGCCTATTCATTGAGCCTAAATGGCCCTGTGAACCTTGTACCGAGAACATTCCAAACAACACGGTGTGTGGTTATTATTTTCATAACAAAAGGGAAAACAGTTTCCCCTCAAGGTGCTGTGCGGTTATCAAATCTCAGATATTGATTGTGTTGCTCATTTCACACAGCACATCGCCTAATAGAAAAAATGACTTGGAGCGAGAGAGTCATCAACCTTTTTTTGTTGTTGTTTTAGTGCCGCAGGCGAAGTGTATCAGCGATCCCTCAATGGAACCACCATCAGGTCTGGAGGGAAAACCCACTCTGGGATTGGGGGTGTGTTCCTTTGTCTTTGGGGAGACAGCACAAGGTTTCTGTTGTTTCATTTCCCATTGTAGCATCGTCTCATTTAGGCCCCGTCCACAAGGAGACGAGTTTTTGGTGAAACCGCATAATTCCTGTGTGTTTCGGCCGACCGTCCAGACGGAGCCGGCTAATCCGGTGCCCGAAACCGCACATTTCTGAAACCATGTCCGAGGGTGGTTTCAAATCTATCCGGACCTATGCGGATTCGTGTGTACGCCTGAAACGCAAACAATGACGTCATTAGACCCCACTGGCTGGGCGACGTCAGAGTTGCGTTGAATTTTTTACCTATTGTTTATTTGTATTCTTTTTGTAGCTTTAAATACAGTCCTTTGATAAATGTAATTAGTAACTATACATAAAAAGTATTTCTGCTAAATTAAAAGGTTGAATCTCCTCGTGACCAATGTTTGTATACAGCGCGCAGGCTGTATGCGCGCAGGTTTGATCCGCTCCACTTTTTTCTGTGGAGAACCAGCGCCTTGGATATTTACCACAGCGGTTCTACAGCTCGATGCAGTTTCACATGAATCCGTCTTTACGGAGATATTCCTGAACCGCATAAAACGAAACCGGATCTTTTTCTCCGTTTCGGCCCCGTGTGGACGGGGCCTTAGAAGGATTATATGAGTGAAGGGAATCACCGTTCAGAGGTAGAGAGACGTGGGGACCAGTGCACCAGACGTACTGCGACACGCTAACGGCTTAATGACACCGTTTCATTTGCTAGCGGAATACCAGGCGTGAAGCCCCGTGGTGAATCACCAGCAATCAGACACCTCTGAAACGATCATAATGGAGGATAAAAACAAAAGACAGTACTTACTGCTGGTTCAGTAAAACACACGCACAGACTCACGCACACACGCACACACACACACACACACACACACACACACACACACACACACACACACACACACACACACACACACACACACACACACACACACGTGCAAAGGCTCTCACACACACACTCTGTCGTCACATGTTTGTGAAGCAACCATGCGTACAAACCCTGTCTTCTCTCATACCCTTGCACTAACGCATTTCTCTCTCTCGCTCTCCACTTCCAGTTGCATACCGCAGAAGAAATAATAACTTTAAATTGTCGCAAGGCTTCTAGGCGACGAGTGTGTGTGTTGTCCATGTCTGTGTGTGGTAATTTCCTCTGTTTGAGTGTACTTCTGGAGTGCTGCTGTAGTTTTAATAGAATCCAGTGTGTGTGTGTTGGGTTTTTTTATCAGTGAACGAGGTGGTGGGGGATGGTTGGGGGGGGGGCACGTGCACACCGACGCTCACACAACCTCCCATCTTTTCAACTGAAATTGACTTTTTTTTTTTCCTTTCATAAAAAGACGTCCTCTCAAAGCTCCCCCTCTCTCCATTGTCATGTCTCTCTTTTCTATTTTACCACCAAAGTTCTCTGACGCTGGAGCATATTCATATTGGCTTAGATACATATATGTGTATATATTTATTTATTTAGTGGTATTAAGTGCAGTTCATGGATTTGAGTGTCCTGGTCCTTTGTATTCCTCTGTGCAAATCAGTTGGCAGTCTGTGTTTTTTGTTATTGGGGACGAAGGAAAGAAACATTGATTAGTTACCTGTTGGATTGGTGCCTGAAATGAGTATTTAAGAATCACAAAAAAAAAAGGTTATCTTTGAATATGGAGTTGTTTTATCTTTGAATATGCTGGAGTTTGGTAAGCTGATTTTCTCTTTGAAGCCTCATCATGCGGACATTAATTACTAGCGGTGGCAGTGATCATTTACATTTTGAGACACATTGAAGACCCTGGTAATTGGAAACCAGAATGGTTTCGGGGACCACCAGACGGTAGCTGGCCAGCCCCCCTGGGCAGCACAATACGAGGGCTAATGGAAGCCGCCTCCCCCCCTCCCCACTGTCACGGTGTTGGCTCTCTATCACCACGGCATGGTCGGAATGTAAAGTTAAAATGATAACATGGCAGGAAAGTGCCAGTCAGTCATCAGGTGGTCCTCCCCTGCTCTGTCCGTCCTGGAGCCTCGTTACCACTGGCCGCTGAACTTAGGGTGCGTTCTCCCACCCGTCCTCGTTGGGGGCTCTCTGGGGCAGCAGTGCTAGCCGCTGCGGTAGCGGTCCACTTACAGGACGTATTGATCCGTCCCATCATTTGGATGCAAGGTCACGGCTGGGGGGCCGGAGCCCGTACGTCCCCCCCCCCCCCCCCAGACCTCTCACACAATGGGTCTGAGCCTGAGGGGCTCACCTAGAACGGCCAAGAGCCACCGCAGCATCAGACCTGCCAATTACACGCACGCGTCCACGCACACGCACAAAGGAGAAACCACCGCTGCCTCTGGTGCTCCATGCAGGGCGGCAGCCTGACAGCTTCACCTGTGGCAGAGACTGCTTGTTCAGCTCGTGTAAACAGCATAGAGCCTGGCGCTTTTATGTTTTCATTTTGTTCTTTTATTTTTAACCGATTATTTTCCTTTGGAGAGATCTTAACATTGATAACATAGCTTTGAATTGCTCAACATGACTTATTGACTTTTATTGATCCTCGGTTGCCAGGTTAAAATATAAAGATAATGTAAGGTGTAACAGTGCTGTTATGCGTCTATCATTGCCTAACATGGCCTCTGTCTCTGTGGTCAGCACGCAGCCCAGCCGTCCCTGTCAGCCTGACTGGTAGTGGTGAGGCCGGCCAGATACTCCCTAACCAGTAATTGAACCGTGCACACTCACGCGCACGTGCACACTCAGAGGCCGGCGCTGTGTTGTCATGGTGCCCGGGTTCCCAGAGTTCTGCCGTCCGGGGGGACCGTGTTCTGTGTCAGAGCTGACCCGTGTCCTGCCACTCAAGTGGGGGGGCGTGTGTCTGTGTGTGTGTGTGTGTGTGTGTGTGTGTGTGTGCGCGCTTGCTTTTGTTTTTTAGTGCAGGACATTGTGGTCATTTTAAGAGCCCTTTTGCTGTGGAGCTGCCCATGCATTATTTACTGGCAGAGCAGTGGCATGAGAAGAATAATACTTTGTTCTATCGACTTGGTTGAGTGGAAAACGAACTCTTTCTGCCCGCTTAGTTCTTGGACAGTTCAATGGATCCGTCAACACTGTATCAGGCTGTCATTTACAATAACAGCAGCGGTGGCTGGATCAATTCCTGAAGTATCCTGAGAAGAGTCGATGCAGGGGGGACTGAGATTGGGCTAAAGAGAGCCAAACAAGTGATGGACCTGCTTGTCTCAGTCCTTCAAATATTTGTTATTTTGTTAGTTTGCCTCATTTAGTCTAATAAGTCAACTTTTTGGAAAGTTCTGTTTGGTAGTTTGTAAGGGTCAACACTCTTTTTCCAATGAGTAGCCAAATTAAATCATTACACAGGAGAGAATTCTTCAAATAAATGGTCAATTAGCATAGTACGGTTTAATTATCCAACAACATCACTTAAATAATGGATGACTCTGCAACAAACTAAAAGAAGAGCAAGCTGGCCAAAGACCATCTCTAAATGTAACCTGTATTAGTCCTGAATGTCCCAGACTCCCTCCGTTGCGTCACAGCCTGCAAGGCTGATTTATATATTATTTGCTGGTTTTGCTCTTTCATTTGTTTTTAATTTGTCCAATATCTTTTATGAATATAGAACATTAAATTATGATTGTTATTGTCTCAACCTACAGAACTTGCACTCCAGTGCTCTGGATATGCGAGCTTCAGCAGGCTGTAGTTCACTTACCGTCCAAAGGGGCCAGTAATGAGAAGGGATTTTGATTCTTTCACATAGTGCCTTTATTAACTTTTTAATATGGAAATAAGGAACTGGCATTCACACTTCAAAGACTCCCCCCAATGTCACTGTTTTAATGAAAATTGAAGAACACCGCTATACTTTCTTACCCCTGCTGACCCCTGCTGCAGCCAACCCTGTGAGTAGCCAATCAGACTCCAGTCACATCATTTCACCTCCTCCCCCAATGCTTGAAGGCAGACATTTCAATCAAACCAAGAGCCATCAATCTTTTCCTCGCATCAAGGCATAAACCAAAGGCTGGTCAGCCTATCTATATATCTTGCGGCAACGATTTGTCTACTAGTTGAAATAAGTCACCCATACTTTTGTTTCTCGTTTCCGTGACATTGGGTTCCTCTGCCTCATGTGGCAGGCTAGGAGTGAGAAGTGAAGGGGGAAGGAGGAGAGGACTAGTTGAGATAGGGCTGTGCGATATGACAATGATACATCGGGGTGTGAGAGAAAAATGTCTATCAACAGATATTTCTCTCTCGTTACTATCGTAATTTTACTTCACGACAGTAGTTTACGTTATTCTGACCCTGCTTCACGTTCACCACACATGCAAATACAGAAACAAACATGGAGGAGCGTGAAACAGAAGGAACGTCCCACAGCAGTTTGAGGCAGAATAAGAGTCAAAGATGCATTTTTTGAAGGAAGCAAATCTCAAAGGAGTGATATTCTTTAGTGTGCGGACATGTCCCGCTGTTTCTGGACAGGGCGTCTCAGTATAGCGCTTACGAGGGTGTGGCTGTGTGGGGCGCTGTCGGAGCAGCACCTTATTCTGATACCCCTGTGAGGGTTTAGCTCAGTACAGTTCCACAGTGTGTGGTGCCTTTCATGTACAACATCGCTCATTATAACGCCATGGGTTGTGACACGCTCCCCTCCTTCCAAGAACGCTCATCCCAGAACCCTTTTTCCTTTTTATTGGCATGGTGTCAGAATCCCTGTTGAAGCAGTGGGTTTGCACGTTAACAACGGACCTTTGGACGAGCCGGGCTACGCCAAGGACTTATTTGGTTTATTGGACGTCTGTTGGAGATTCCTGAAACTTGAAGCAGTGTTTTTATATTTGTTTTTTGTTTTTTTATTTATTCGATTTACTGACTGTGGTACGAGAAATTTCTGAAACGGAGTGATGTTTGCTTCTTATTTTCTATACTTATATTTATTTGCTCCACCAAGGGATATTTCTGAGAATAGACACCTAATATTTAATCGTTTTTTTGTATGTTCAATGTCCCTTCTTTTATTTCTTCGTTTGTGACAGTTCTGCTTAGTTGCTTTCAAATAGAAGAAAAAAAACTAAAGGGCCTTTCATTTATATTACCATATTATGTATGGTTATTGGATTGTTAAAAATCAGTCATGAGGCATGTGGTTATTCTGGGGAAATATTTTTCTCTCATTTCTTTAAAATTCATAGACAATACAGAAAGTGCTATATTGCGTTGTATACATCGTTATCGTGATATGAAATGACCCATATCGTGATATAACATTTTGTCCATATCGCAAACCCTGAGTTGAGATGACCCTTGATCCAGACCATGCATAAGCTTTTTCGCATGCATAACCTTTTTCGATTGGTAAGGTCTGGAACTGCACTTGCTCAAGTCTAGAGATTTCATACAGATTTTAGATATTTACTAATAATACAAACTTTTCGAGACTAATCTCGACAAGTGTTGCCTTGGAGTCATAGGATCATACAAAAAAATGATGTTATGATGTTGCTCAAGGCAGCACAAGCATAAATTGTATATAAACTTCGACATCATAATAAAGCCTTTCAACATATTACCTTATCCCTTATGCCAGTGTTTGCGCTTGAATTCGTAAATGTGTTTTCAGCGAGCATCAAATTATTGTTTGCTACCCTTTTGGTTCCATTTAAGTCGGCCAGCTTGATGAACTTGACATTTAGATTTTCAAGTTTTCTCTTTGAAAATAGAAATGTGTGATTGGCCAATACATCTGTTCCAACCAAAAACCTTTTTGCTGTTATCAGCGTGTCATTTTGAATTGCATGTCCTGTTCTCCTTTTTTAATAAACAAACTCCCGGACTGGGATTGGATTAGGTTCTGACACGACATTCAGCACCCTGTGTGTTCCCGGGACGAATGGCAGAGAAACATTCTAATACTCATACCCAAATAAAACCCACATCGCAGTTTGAGTCCACTCTGTTCTCGAATGGTGTTCTATTTGATGCATGGCTGCCTTGAAATGTATTAAGATGAAGCTTAAGTCTGCACCCACCCCCTCTCCAGCTGCCCACCTCCCCCCACTGCTTTACGTACTGCTGTCTGCAGCGACTGTCCCCCTCTTCTGAGAGACATGTGTACTTTTCCATTCAACACCTTGTGCTGTAGACACAGGTAACTGGTAAAGGCTGATAATGCAACAAGAATTAAAAAAAAATCTGATATGAAAGGCCACTCGCTGGGACTTGAATTGGTGCTCGTTGGTGGTATTTAAAAATAAATTATTGAATGATTTCTCATTTTTCTTAAGACTTTGTTCACACCTGGAAGCAAATTGTGGTGGTATTGGAAGGCGAAAAAACTCTGTCCTTGGTGTATGGGTTTTGAATGAAATAAAAATTAAACAGCAATCCACCATTTGCAGTATTCCCTTTTTTCGTCTTGCTGCAGGGATAGATTTTAGTGTTGGGGATGTTTGACGTTTATAAGATTGTTTACAATAGTCTATTTGAATAACTTGCTTGGCTGAATTACTATGAAGTAAATCCTATTCAAGCTCTTTCTACAGATCTGTCACTGCAGGGTAAACACATAGGTCCCTGCTATGCAAGAGGACCAGAGCCATAATAAGGGGTGGGAGTGCTACCTGTTTTCTGTTCTGCGTGAGGGGAAAGGCTCCATTGATTGACTCGATAATCAACGTGATTTTTAAGGCACAACAGGCCGAATATATCTGATGTTACCTTGAACATCGGTTTCTGAGAAGGAAAATCAAGCAACGAAACTAGAAAAGATCGAAAAAACTGCTTCTTGTGTCTCGGATGTTGTATAAAACTGGTAATTGGCTTATTTCTGTGAGAGACCTTCGTCTCGTTCATTGATCTGCACATTTTAACCACAGGGATTTGCTGTTGTTCAGGCAGTCTTTCTGTCTGCACCCTAGACAGAAGACAGTCAGTCTAGAAGCCTAATTTCTAGCTGTGACCTTTGTTGATACCTCCAACAATATTGATGCACATTTCTTTTCTGAGTTGTTGAATGGACATCTATATGTGATTTGAAGTAAAATAAAATGGGCTCATTCAACACTGATGGGTTAGGGTTGCATCCTTTTTTTTTAAATATAGATGAGCTGAATTTTACCCTAATTGACAAATGTATTAGTCAATGCAGGTGACTTTTTACTCAAATTTAATTGAGTTAAAATTGTAAAAGTCCCAGTACAGCACTGCCTACACCCACTCCTTCATCACTCGGCCAACTTCTGCCTGATTCCTGGGTTATTCGTGGGTCCTATCCTGGGTTAATCCTGGGTCCTATCCTGGGTTAATCCTGGGTTATTCGTGGGTCCTATCCTGGGTTAATCCTGGGTTATTCGTGGGTCCTATCCTGGGTTCTGAGTTATTCATGGGTCCTATCCTGGGTTAATCCTGGGTTATTCGTGGGTCCTATCCTGGGTTAATCCTGTGTTATTCGTGGGTCCTATCCTGGGTTAATCCTGGGTTATTCGTGGGTCCTCTCCTGGGTTAATCCTGGGTTATTCGTGGGTCCTATCCTGGTTAATCCTGGGTTATTATTAGGTCCTATCCTGGGTTAATCCTGGGTTTTTCGTGGGTCCTACCCTGGGTTAATCCTGGGTTATTCGTGGGTCCTATCCTGGGTTATTCGTGTTCTTGTTCAGGCCTTTTTCTCATCTTCCTCTTCAAGATTCAAGTTATTCCGTCTCCCACTTTATTATTTCTGCTCCTCTCCTGTCAAGTCTGTTAGCTCCTTTTGTTCCAGTCTGCCCACCCTGGCTGCCCTCGCCCACACGACCCTCCGCCGCTCCAGTGTAGTCGGGGTTCAGTGGGGCGCTGGGGGTGGAAGGTGGGCTGTAATTGGCACGGCCGCGGATTGGCACACGGCACCGGGCCCCTCAACCCGTCTAATGGACCCGGCGGGCTGGCAGTCCTGCCTCTGTGGGGTGGCGGCGCTGCCTCTGGACTGATGGATGAAGGCAGGCCTTTTGTCATTTGCTTCTTCTGAAGCATAGTGTTCTGTGTGTGTGTGTGTGTGTGTGTGTGTGTGTGTGTGTGTGTTGGGGAGTGTGTGCCTGTCTGTGTTGAATGTGTGGGTCTGTGTTGGGCTGCAGGTGTGTAATTGGAGAAGAGTCCCATGTTTCCAGAATGTTCTCCCTCGTTCAACACATATTTAAATACAATTCAACCTTGATTAAAGAAGCACCCACTACATTAATATTCAGTGGCTTAAGGAGTGTGTTCTGACTTTATCTGGTGAGAAGGGAAAGCAGATCGTATCCTTTCCTTGACCTGTGTCCGATCTGCTCTGGTGCATCGTCTGCAGAATCCTCTGGTTAAAGTTGGCCCATAATACTGATCCTCTGCATCTCCACACTGTTCCGTCATCAATGGGTGATTGATTCACTCTGATGTTATGATGACATCTTCTGTAACCCTTGTCTTCAGTCTATTTCTGAGAGTTCTGTTAGTTCTGAAAGTTGGAATACATTAGTTTTAATAATCTGACAGTTGGAAGATATTTCTCGTGCATTGACATTTAATGAACACATCATATCCTGTTATGACTGGATAGATTAAACAAATCTCCACCGTAGGTAATTCCTGACAAGATAAACCTGGGGCTATGGGTGTGTGGTGGTCGTTTCATTAGATCAAAGGGGATCGAGGTTAAGAAACGAGACGGTGTGGAGGCATGAAAGGCCTGTGTGAACAAACTGCCAACATGAATGGAGGCGAGGGATGAAACGGGCAAGGAATAAATGGGCGAGTTATTGGAGACGTATTTGGAAACCAAGAATAAAACAGAAATATTGTTTTTGTTTTCTAAGCCAAGCCTCAAAACCGAATTTCTATTGTTTTGCGGGAGGAAATTAGGAATTGAAAGTGAATTGAAAGACAGGAAAAAACCCTTTCCTTTCCTGAGACACAAAGACAGAAATAATTATGTAGCCAATGTCATTCGATATGAGCGGTTCTTACACTAATATCAGCAAATATATTCTCAAACAGGGACACACACACACACACACACACACACACACACACACACACACACACACACACACACACACACACACACACACACACACACACACACACACACACACACACACACATATCCCTAAGTTCCGGGCAGTGGGGATGACCCTGAGCTGCAGTAGGATGAAACCTGGCAGACTGAAGCCAAGGGCAGACGGAGAACCTCCTCTGGTTCATTAGGCTCCCCCCTCGGTCAGGGGGGAGAGAGACCCCCCTCGGTCAGGGGGGATGAATATGCATCGACACACACTGGGGGGTGGGCGCCAGCACATACACATGACTTTCTCACCGTATGCATGGAGTCAAATGCACATACACCGCACACACACACGTGGCCGTGCCCACGGAAGCACGCCACGGTGAGAGTCGGGGGGGGGGGGGGGGGCTGAGTTTTCAAGGGCAGCAGCGTGAGTTTGAGCGTCAGCAGGATTTTGAGGACTTCTCCCTCTTTTTTATATTTTTTGTCTCTCTCTCTCCCTTCTGTTCAACCAAACCCGCTCCAGCCCAAAATGTGTTACATCTTTTTCTGTTTCCCCCAATAACCTTACTCTCTCGTTCGCCTTCTCTCTCTCTCGCCCCCCCCTTCTCTCTCTCTCGCCCCCCCTTCTCTCTCTCTCGCCCCCCCTACTCTCTCTCTTGCCATCCCTCTCTCCCCCTCTCCCCCCCAGGGGCCTGCTGTCCCCACTCGGTTCTCTCTCTCTCCCTGCCCCCCCCACAGTGTCCTCTGCAGTCATGTGGCGGCGTTCTCCGCCTTCCTTCCTCTCCGCTCACTGGCTGTCCATAAAAAGAGTTCCAGCCCTCCCTGTGCACTGGCCCCCACCCCCCACCCCCCGTAACACAATGTTCCTGCCGTGTTCCCACGGCGACGCCGATGACGAGGGCTGTCAGGGGAACGTTCACACAGATTGTACCTTGGCGTAGTGTTCCTCCCTGACTGTAATGGTTTGGTCCGTGTGCCCCCCTCGCTGTAATGGTTTGGTCCGTCTGCCCCTCTGGCTGTAATGGTTTGGTCAGTGTGCCCCCCTGGCTGTAATGGTATGGTCCGTGTGCCCCCCTTGCTGTAATGGTATGGTCCGTGTGCCCCCCTGGCTGTGATGGTTTGGTCTGTGTGCCCCCATCGCTGTAATGGTATGGTCCGTGTGCCCCCCTGGCTGTAATGGTATGGTCCGTGTGCCCCACTCGCTGTAATGGTTTGGTCCGTGTGCCCCTCTGGCTGTAATGGTTTGGTCCGTGTGTTTCTGGATGTCCGGTCGACTCCCCTTTTTCCCCGGCTCCGCGGCACTCCGGCCTGTTGTCTCCGCGGCGCTCCGGCCTGTTGTCTCCGTTGCTCCGGCCTGGTGTCTCCGCGGCGCTCCGGCCTGTTGTCTCTGTTGGTCCGGCCTGTTGTCTTCGTGGCGCTCCGGCCTGTTGTCTCCGCGGCGCTCCGGCCTGTTGTCTCCGTTGATCCGGCCTGGTGTCTCCGCGGCGCTCCGGCCTGTTGTCTCTGTTGGTCCGGCCTGTTGTCTCCGTGGCGCTCCGGCCTGTTGTCTCCACGGCGTTCCGGCCTGTTGTCTCTGTTGCTCCGGCCTGGTGTCTCCGTTGCTCCGGCCTGGTGTCTCCGTTGCTCCGGCCTGTTGTCTCCGTGGCGCTCCGGCCTGTTGTCTCCGTGGCGCTCCGGCCTGTTGTCTCCGTGGCGCTCCGGCCTGTTGTTTCTGTTGCTCCGGCCTGGTGTCTCCGTTGCTCCGGCCTGTTGTCTCCGTGGCGCTCCGGCCTGTTGTCTCCGGCGCTCGTCCTGTTGTCTCCGATGGGTTCGGGCTCAAAGCGTTCCCGCTGTATCTTTAGTTTGTTTTTCCTCCACCGTAGCGGAGGCATTGGGTTCTGCTGAATTCTGGAGCGGCGTTGTCTTTCTCCCTCTGTGTGTTTGTCAGGGATTACTGCGGCCTGCCCTTCAGTCACACCTAATCCCCGCGCTACGGTGGTGATTAATAACGGAGGGAATGTCTGGGAATATGTTAATGACATTATTCAGATACTGAACTACCCCCCCCGACCCCCTCACCTGTGTCTCAGAGAGAGGCCTTGTCTTCCCTCGTCGCCTCCCCTTCGCTCCACCGGTCTCGGTAATGCTCCCTGTTCTTCCCCCCCCGCGCCGGACATGACGGATGGCTGGAGACCTCCAGAGGTTCACTCCCCGGGGGGGGAGGGGGGGTGACTGTGTGTTTGTGTGTGAGGGGACGTGTTTGTGTGTGTGAGGGGTTGGGGGGGGGGGTCCTTCAAGATAAAGGCAACTTTAAACCACCCCTCCCCCAGGATAATCGATCAATCAGTTCATAGCGGGGGCCTTCCGATCAGCCCATTCATCAATCTCCCACTCCGCACATGTTGTTGTTTCCCGCGGTCGTTGTGATGGTATCACACACAGCATTACAGCTCAACACTTTCTGTTCTCATTTTCCGGGGTGTCCCTGCTTGTTTTTATATAATATTAGGTGGGCAGCCAAATTTCATTGTCATTTTTTTATTTATTTTAAATATCAAGTGATCTGTGATCTCTCCCCTCAAGTGGCAGTGGTGGTGGACAGTGGAGTGCTGTTTGTTCATTGTTTTATATTTAGTTTCACACAAGGGGAAGGGATTTTAACTTGGATCGATCTCTGAACATGCGTCAGGTAACTGCAACATATGCTGATAGCCCCTCTGTTCCTGCTACACACACACACACACGCACGCACGCACACACTGTGTCGCCACCGTCCTCATCATTAAGGGCAGCTGTGAGTGACCCTGCTCCCGGTTGACCTCGGGTTCCCGCTCAATGAGCTACAGACTCGGAGAGGACACTTCATTCCCAAGCTGCCCTTAACCAGCGGCTGGCTTAACACATGCACATACATAAACAAGGAGTAGGGGGGAGGCTCACTCCCACACACACACAGAAACACACACATCGCCTACGCACCTTGTGGCCCTGTCGGTCCCTGTCAGGAGGGGGTCAGCCCCTCGCCCCCCTGGGTCAGCCAGTCATTACTCACGGCCCCCCACAGACCCCAACCCCCCCAAATCGGCCCCTAAAAGACCCCTACACCCACACCCCCAGATCGGCCCCTAACAGACCCCCACATCCCCAGATCGGCCCCTAACAGACCCCCACATCCCCAGATCGGCCCCTAACAGACCCCCACATCCCCAGATCGGCCCCTAACAGACCACTACACCCCCAGATGGGCCCCTAACGGACCCCCACACCCCCAGATGGGCCTCAGCTGGGATCAGCTCCTCTCCAACAGGGGGAGCTAGCGTCTCTCCAGAGGAACGTATTGGCTGGGATTAAGGAAGCAAAGTTGCCACGTATTGGACAACTGTATTGAAACCAGAAACACTTCATTGACAAACCCAGTCTACCTGTTAGTCTACCTGTTAGTCTACCTGTTAGTCTACCTGGGCAGCCTGAGTAAAGCCGAGGTGTTGGAACCTGGAGTGAGACGGTCCAGGGGCCAAATGTAAGCAAATGTATCAATTTTCTGTGTGGCGCGTGCCGTGCCGTGTGCACAACGCCAGAATTCAAAAAGTTAAGAGATGGCGGTTAGAGCAAAGCGCAGTGAAGTATTGAAATACTTTACAGAAATAAGAGATCATAAGGTGAAATGTAAAATCTGCCAAGCAAAATTGAGCTACCAGAGTACTACAAGTGAGACATATTTATTTTTGTAAGGAAAATGTGTTTTGAACGTTTGCAAAAATAAACAATGAATACTCTGATAACTCTGACTGTTTTAAGAATAAGCATTACATGTTTGGTTGGTAATATTGCCGTTCATCATTAGGCCTATTCCTGCTGCAGATGCGTTGCATTCTAAAAATAGATTAGATTAAACGAGTACTCGATTAATCCTCTAGGAATTCACTCGAGTTTGGGATTTACTACTCGTGCCCATCCCTAATCATTGTGGTTGATTTCATTTTATTTTTCATTCGCCTTCAAGGCGCCTCTTTTATCCCCCCCCCCCCCCCCGCCACCCTGCTCACCTCCCACGGGCCACCTACACCTCGGCCGTGTCAATTAACACCAGGGCTCGCTCACATTTCGCCCGACCTTTGACCCCCACAACTCCCACCCTCGCCTGTGGGAGCAGCAACAGAGACCGGGGTGGGTGGGGGGGGTTCCACTATTAGTTTGTCATCCTCAGATCCCCCCCCCCCCCACAGTGATCGATGGCCTCCTTCCAGGGTTGTGACCCGCTGTGCTGCCGGACCGCGCTGCGGACTGGGAGCATCGGTAATGATGCTGCTGCTACTGCTGACTGGGCAGAACCAGAGACCTGAGTCCAGAGGGGGAGGAGAGGAGGAGGAGGGGAGGGGCGGAGAGAGGGTAGAGGGAGAGGAGAGGAGGAGGAGGGGAGAGGAGAGGAGGGAGAGGAGAGGGGGGGAGAGGGGAGGAGGGGAGGGGCGGAGAGAGGGTAGAGGGAGAGGAGAGGAGGGAGGGGAGGGGAGAGGAGGGAGAGAAGAGGGGGGGAGAGGGGAGGAGGGGAGGAGAGAGGGTAGAGGGAGAGGAGAGGAGGGAGGGGAGAGGAGGGAGAGAAGAGGGGGGGAGAGGTAGAGGAGGGGAGAGGGGGGAGAGAGGATAGAGGGAGAGGGGGGAGAGAGGATAGAGGGAGAGGGGAGGGGAGAGGAGAGGGTGAGAGGAGGGAGAGGATAGAGGGAGAGGAGAGGAGGGAGGGGAGAGGAGAGGAGGGAGAGAAGAGGGGGGGGAGAGGGAGAGGAGGGAGAGAAGAGGAGTGGAGGAGAGGAGGAGGGGAGGAGAGAGGGTAGAGGGAGAGGAGAGGAGGGAGGGGAGGGAGAGAAGAGGAGTGGAGGAGAGGATAGGAGGGAGAGGAGAGGGGGGAGAGAAGAGGAGTGGAGGAGAGGAGGAGGGCAGGAGAGAGGGTAGAGGGAGAGGAGAGGAGGGGAGAGGGAGAGAAGAGGAGAGGAGGAGGGGAGGAGAGAGGGTAGAGGGAGAGGAGAGGAGGGAGGGGAGAGGAGAGGAGGGAGAGAAGAGGGGGGGAGGAGAGGAGGAGGGGAGGAGAGGGGGGGAGAGGGAGAGGAGGGAGAGAAGAGGAGTGGAGGAGAGGAGGGAGAGAAGAGGGGGGAGAGGGAGAGGAGGGAGAGAAGAGGAGGGGAGGAGAGGAGGAGGGGCGGAGAGAGGGTAGAGGGAGAGGAGAGGAGGGAGGGGAGGGGAGAGGAGGGAGAGAAGAGGGGGGGAGAGGGAGAGGAGGGAGAGAAGAGGAGGGGAGGAGAGGAGGAGGGGAGGAGAGAGGGTAGAGGGAGAGGAGAGGGTGAGAGGAGGGAGAGAAGAGGAGGGGGGAGAGGATAGAGGGAGAGGAGAGGAGAGGAGGGGAGAGGAGAGGAGGGAGAGGAGAGGAGTGGAGGAGAGGAGGAGGGGAGGAGAGAGGGTAGAGGGAGAGTAGAGGAATGAGGGGAGAGGAGAGGAGGGAGAGAAGAGGGGGGGAGAGGGAGAGGAGGGAGAGAAGAGGAGTGGAGGAGAGGAGGAGGGGAGGAGAGAGGGTAGAGGGAGAGGAGAGGGTGAGAGGAGGGAGAGAAGAGGAGGGGGGAGAGGATAGAGGAGGGAGAGGAGTGAGAGGGAGGAGGGGGAGAGGATAGAGGGAAGAGGGCGGAGAGAGGATAGAGGGAGAGGAGAGGGGGGGAGAGGGGAGGGGGGGAGAGGAGAGGAGGGAGGGAGAGGAGAGAAAGAAGAGGAGGGGGGAGAGAGGATAGAGGGAGGGGGGAGGAGAGGGGGAGAGAGGATAGAGGGAGAGGAGAGGGAGAGAGAGAGGAGAAGAGAGGAGGGAGAGAGGGGGGGGGAGAGGAGGGGGGGGGAGAGGATAGAGGGAGAGGGGGGAGAGAGGATAGAGGGAGAGGAGGAAGAGAGGGAGAGGAGAGGAGGGGGGAGACGATAGAGGGAGAGGAGGGGGAGGGGGGAGGGAGAGGAGCGGAGAGGGAGGGGGGTGTAAGGAGAGGGTGAGGGGGGGGAGAGGTGGAGGAGAGGGGGGGTTAAGGATCCCCCCCCGTTGGTTAGCACAAAGACATTGGGATTTTGCGCGCCAATCGACGGTGGTTCGTCTAGGGTTAGGGTTAGGGTTGGCGTGGGCATGGGCATGGCCGCGTGGCCATGATTGCAGCTCTACGTCTTGGTTTGTTGTGACCGTCTGGTGTAACTCTAATATATATTGTCTTGGATAAGTCCTTCGAAGTCCTTGAACTATTGAAATGCAGCATCCCAATGCAAAGTTGTAGAATTTTTTACTCCACTGCCTTTTCATAAATCCTGTGGGTGTCAGGAGCTTAAAACACGTGTTGTTGGTGTTATTCACCCCTGAGCTGCTGTTCTCAAACCTTTTGATTGGTAAAGTGAAGGTAGAGGAGGGTAAACAGCAAATGGATTCTGGGGCCTTTCCTCACAGGATAAAGAGCTTCTCCAAAGTAAAGTAACTGAAGAATATGGTTACGTAACCCGGAGGACAACAAAAAGTAAACAAGGACAAAGCCCTCATGAACCCACTTCAACCCATTTTGTGACTGGCACAGGTGGCATCGGGGTTATGCCACCTGTCAGTTAATGTCTGTTAAGGGTCAGTTAATGTCTGTTAAGAACCAAAGCTCCTGACTTAACTCTCTTCATAACGCTCAACAAATGAATATAAACACAAATTCATAGTTGCAGAGTTGTCACTGGAAGTAGACCTTACTTAGTGGCCAACAGACATTTCATTTTCACATTAACAGGAGAGAAGCTTAAAAGATTAGTAATGCTTCTGGAGGAAGGTGAGCCTAACTCAAGAGAGACCGCTGGACTATTGCTTCTGGAGGAAGGTGAGCCTAACTCGAGAGAGACCGCTGGACTAATGCTTCTGGAGGAAGGTGAGCCTAACTCAAGAGAGACCGCTGGACTAATGCTTCTGGAGGAAGGTGAGCCTAACTCAAGAGAGACCGCTGGACTATTGCTTCTGGAGGAAGGTGAGCCTAACTCGAGAGAGACCGCTGGACTAATGCTTCTGGAGGAA
>NC_136951.1:20900119-20930119 GCF_949987615.1 Pollachius pollachius
ATTATACAAAGGGAGAAAATAACTGCTGACAGCTTCCAGGAGTGGAGCCTAAACAGCTTTTCTTACCTCCAGTTTATATTTATTCGTTTGTCTTTATTAGGTATTTCCTTTTTTTATCGGATTGAAGTTGCAGTCAAACCTTCGAATGTAAAACCCGTAGTAAGAACTATTGTTCCAATTTAAATGTACTCAGCGATGCTGCAGGGCTTGGCAGCTTCTCTACACGCTACACGTCAGGCAGACCGCTGACCACCATCCTGTTTGCCTTTCCCTGTCGCCCCCACTGTCCCTCCGTATCCCCAGTGCCTCTGTTTCCTAGCATAATTAGCCTAGTTCCTTGGTATACTAAAAGCTGTTTACGTCCTCTGTCTGTTAAAAAGATTCATTTGTTGTTCTCCTCTTAAGTCATATTCTCAAGTGCAAGTTTTCTCATTATGTGTCGTGTGTGTGTGTGTCTGTGGAAGTGTGTGTTTGTGTGTGTGTGTGTGTGTGTGTGTGTGTGTGTGTGTGCGCGCATGGAAGCGGCCACACGCATTTCCTCTGTTATTGTTTTTAGTTTCTTCCTGATGACTGTCTCGACTATGGACACACTCCGCTGAGCATATAAGTATTGTTTTCTCCCCTCCACGTCCCTCTCCCCGTCACTCATCTGTGTGTGTGTGTGTGTGTGTGTGTGTGTGTGTGTCCAGGCTAAGCATCTGGAGGTGAGGGAGGCGGAGCTGAGGAAGCAGGATCTGTTCTACCGGCAGCAGGTGGCCCGGCTCGAGGAGAGGGTGAGTGGGTCTGCAGCACGGCGCACACAACACACCACACGCACAATACAACTCAGAGGCACACAACACACGCACAAAACAACTCAGAGGCACACAACACACGCACAAAACAACTCAGAGGCACACAACACACACCACACGCACAATACAACTCAGAGGCACACAACACACACCACACGCACAATACAACTCAGAGGCACACAACACACACCACACGCACAATACAACTCAGAGGCACACAACACACACCACACGCACAATACAACTCAGAGGCACACCACACGCACAATACAACTCAGAGGCACACAACACACACCACACGCACAATACAACTCAGAGGCACACAACACACGCACAATGCAACTCAGAGTCACACAACACACACCACACGCACAATACAACTCAGAGGCACACAACAGGACCACCGCACCACAATACGACCCGGCTCGAGGAGAGGGGGAGTGGGTCTGCAGCACGACACAAACAACACACCAAACGCACAATACAACTCAGAGTCACACAGCACAACATCATGAGACGTGGAGGCACATCACACAACAGCAAGGGACAATGCGAGACATAACAACCCACCGTTACTTACTCCAAGTCATCACAACAACTCTCACAACTCCCTGCCCCTCGAACACTGCAGCTTCCACAATACAACGGGGAAATCGATGCCAAGGGGAATCTCACACCATGCAATGAAATGTCAAATGGAAACACAGATCAAATCCTCCCACCTTGTAACGTCATGTCGCAAGATACTGTAACAAGTAAGCCCAACTTCTGAGTTAGTGTTTGCTGAAACAACGACAAAGTAGTCCAAAAGAGATACATTTTCGTCCAATTGTTGGTTTTGGTCACAATATTTCTTCTGTTAGTGTGTAGCTCAAAAAAGTTATTATTCTGAGGCTGATCAAAATTACCCAACGCACAATTTTGTTTAGGTTTGCATTTTAATGAGGCAGTTTCTACCATCTTGCTGCAGTTTATTCCAATGTCGCATTCAGCTTCATCCTTGTTTAATTGGGGTTGCACAGATTCAGAACACTGTAAACTCGTTCTCTGACACGGTAACATTCATCTGAGGAGATAAACATTGATACAAAGGGTTTGAAGCTAGGTTTGCCTTAAATCTGTTATGTGTCTGTTTTGTGTTTAGTAGAGAAACACCAAATCTCTCTTTAAATCAGACCTCAGCCTTTGATCTTCATCCATATGAATAATAGAATACAAGTTCCCGCCCGATATTGTGTTATTATATTTTACCTCGCTAGTTGTATTTCATTGGACCATTATGGCCTTAAGTGGGCTGATTATATTACCCAGAATACCCTACCCATCTTCTCAGAATAATGATGTCATCTGTATTTATAAGATGCTACGCCACACTCTGCGGTGGCGATGTTAGCAACATCCACACACACTCACTCACAGAGAGACTTGAAGTGATGGAGACACACAGGTGCATACTGATGCCTGTACACTGCCCAAGGTTGGAGTTGTGTTGTTTCTGCTGCAGCTTCAGAAACATCCTGGGGTTATGTGATTCTTTCCCTCATTTTTCCTTTTTCTTTCCTCTTGCCGTTTACCTCTTCTTTAACATCTCAAGGGGAGACTCCCGTTCTGTGTAGATGCCCCCCCTCCTCTCTCTCAGTGCATTCACATCAAACAAGCTTCATCCAGAATGTGTGACCTCAAAGCATCTCTCTCTCTCTCTCTTGCACTCTCGCTCGCCCGCTCTCGCTCGCTCTATCGCTCTCGCTCGCTCTCTCCCTCTTAAACAAACCAAATGTCAGTCAGAGTAGATTAAAAGTAATGAAAATATTGCTACACGTAAAAATCCTCATCATTGCCTTTAATGACGTATTCTATTCAGTATTTAAAATCCAGCCCCTCAATGATGATTATTGTAATTTGAAACGGTTCAACGTGATGTTCTTGACCTTTTTGTTACACACTGCCCCCCCCATCACTGAAGCCTAGTGGCGTATTGAGTGACTGCCAGACGTGTGTCAGTAATTGGAGGTGCAGTGGCCTGTACAGTCCAGGTAGGCCCCATTGGAGGGCCTAGGGCCCAGGTAGGCCCCACTGAGGGCCTAGGGTCCAGGTAGGCCCCACTGAGGGCCTAGGGTCCAGGTAGGCCCCACTGAGGGCCTAGGGCCCAGGTAGGCCCCACTGAGGGCCTAGGGTCCAGGTAGGCCCCACTGAGGGCCTAGGGTCCAGGTAGGCCCCACTGAGGGCCTAGGGCCCAGGTAGGCCCCACTGAGGGCCTAGGGTCCAGGTAGGCCCCACTGAGGGCCTAGGGTCCAGGTAGGCCCCACTGAGGGCCTAGGGCCCAGGTAGGCCCCACTGAGGGGCTAGGGTCCAGTCCCAAACACACAATGGATTGTTGAGAAAGAAAACTCCACATGCATGTTTTTTCCCCCCAGCATGCATCGTCAACTCAAACGTGAAAAAGCTGGGCTCAAACGCAAGGAACGCATGACGTCTTTGAAGAGTGAAAAACGTCACTCTTTACATTTTGTGCGTGAGGCGAATGGACGCCATGGTGGGCGCAACCTGCGATAACGTCTGGTGAGGAGGAGGGGATGAGAGGGAAGACGAGAACAAAAAGGGGTGGACGAAAGACAAACGGGAAGAATGAAGACCAAATAAATGGAGGGAACTGGGAAAAACAAAAAGGGAACAAGGAAAGGGAAGTGGCTAGAAAGGAGAATGATAACGAATGAAAATCGAAATGCCATCGCAACAAACCGCATCATTCGCCCCGATGCTTGCAATATGGCGTTGCTGGTTTTGGACGTACACCGCGCGGAGGTCGGTGTGAGTTGCGGTTGTAAACGCATAGTAAGGGGATCTAGACAACACAAGTGATTATTGACCTCGTGCCGTGGTCATGAATCAACCATATTGCCCCCCCGGTCAATATCCCGTAAACCTCTGTGTCAACAAATCACCTTCACCCTGCGGAGAGAGGGAGGAATGGAGGGAGAGAAAGGGAGGGAGAGAGGGATAGGGAGAGAAAGGGATGGAGAGAGGGAGAGAAAAGGATAGGGAGAAAGGGAGAAGGACAACAAGAGAGGTCTCCTTGAGGTATTCAAAGTCTTGGAAAAAGGGTAAGTAATGATATAAGGCTTTAAAAGTTAATAATAATAAAGGTTAATAATTACATTCAGAAAAAGAGTGTGCCACTTGTGCTGCAGAATCCAAAGCGCCAGTTCTGAAGCTGATTCTGTCAGAAGCAGTCAGTTGGAACCGATGGTTGGAGGAACTTGACGGATGGTCGATGATTTGTGTGTCCGGACATGGGAATTAAATGGACCTTTAAGAGGTATTAAAACGGTCTTAAAAAGTCTTAATTGGAACTCGTTGAAACCTGCAGATACCCCTAGGGAGGGAGGGAAAGGAAGGGGGAGAGAAGTGATGGAGCAGAGCCACAAGTTTGACGAGGACCATCAGTGGTTGCTTTTGATTATATTTTCCGGCAAAGTCGGGGTGACATAATCATAGACAAAATGGCCGATAAGAATTATTTGAAATAAGCAGAGTGGACTTAACTGAGTCACCAGGGAATTAAGATAGTGTAGATGAGTAATTATTAATAAGCAAAAGAGAAAGGGTATGAAGAAGCGACTAATTGGCTGACGGTACAGTAACAATATGAAATGTAATTTAATTATGAATATGGAGAGTGTGGTGGAGACACAGGTGGCAGTAAAGATGGGGGAGGCAGAGAGAGAGCGAGCGAGGTAGTAAATGAATAGAACGAGGAGTTATGAGCAGCAGCAAGGGGCTGTGGAATCGACGACACCTCTGCTAGCTTTGATCGATTTTATGGACTTGGATTTACATGATAAATGCACTATACTTTCAAAGTGCCTTTCCATCAGTGGACTGCACAGTTGGCCTTTTGTATGTGGATGTCCTCTGAGAAAAATGATATGAATGATGGTAAGGAATATGAGCAATACTCTTTTTCAGAAATATTGATACACAGAGAAATAATGACGACCGGCCGAAGGGAACGAATGGTAGCATCTTTTATGTTTGTTTTTGATCCTCACTCTTTCAACCAGCGTGGCCGTTGTGGTTGGTTGCATAATGCGTGTTATGGTGTTATGGTAGTGTGTTTTGATGCCATGGTATTTTAATGCTAGTTTGTACTTTCTGCAAATACGTTTATTTTCCTTCCCCTCACCGTTCCCCCACTCTCCACTTGTTCCTCTTTCCCACTCGCATTCTTTTTCTATGCCACAATTTATTTTCTGTCTTCCTTCTTCAACAGTAATTCTCCCGTCTCCCCCCTCTGTTCTCGTGGTCCTTCCTCCTCCGCTCTTCCCTCCATCCTTGTTAGACCTCACACACACACACACACACACACACACACACTGAGAAAACCTAAGAGAAGAAGTAATGGTGAGAGAGAGGCAGAATAAGAGTCTGATCTATATTACACGTCTGGTCCAATCCAACATGGCAATTCATCAGAGGGGCTTCCACTGACAGGCCATCAACAGGCCGCACAGACGGACCCCAGCCTGCTGTCACCAGCACTGGCCAGTTGCCGCGGTCGCCAAATAGCCCCTGAAAACAATATCTATATCTATATATTACATTTTCACTCAATACCTGCCCTGCTGTAAAACAATCTCATATTTAACAATCAACTGGGGCCCTTTTTTTTTCTTTTCTGTCTCACAACGTCTCTCTCTCTCTCTCTCTCCCTCACTCCCTCTCTATCTCCCTCTCTCTCCCAGCTCGCTTGTCTCTTCTCGTTTCTCTGTTTCTCTATTTCAGAGTTTTTTGAGCCGTGTTTGCTTTTTTCCCTGTGACTTTTTGTTCAGCGTTGATTTTATTTCATTTTCCTCGCCACCCTCCCCATTTTTCTTTCTGTCATTCTTTCTTTGGCGTTATGTATCGATGAAATTGGATTTCTCTGCTCTCCTAGGAGGAACAATCATGGCAACAATTGCTATCTCATAGGAGTCGCAAAGCACTCTCCGAGGAAGAAATACAGGAGGAAGAACATTAAGAAACAATAATGGCTTCACACGCTCTCTCTCTCTAACTCTCTCTCTTTATTCCTGTTTCTTTTCAAACCTTCCATTTCCTTTCTTTCTCCATTTAAAGCCAGCGTACACACTTTGGAGAAATAAGACAGAGTCAGCTCGAGTTTGAAAGTATCCAACCGAAAAATGCCCTCTCTCCCTTCAGCCCCCCTGCTACTCCCCAAACACTGGAAGACTCTGTTGACACACAACGAGCGCACAGGCAGAGTGTGTGTAGGTAGGTAGACAGACAGACAGGTAGACGGAGAGGTAGGTAGCCGGACAGCCAGGTAGGTAGGTAGACAGGTAGGGCCTTTATGTGGGGGCTGAACTCGGTGCTACTAGCCACCGCCGGGGGTCCAGCACACGGCTCCTCCCGCTCAGCAGCAGATAAGAAGTAGAAGCCCTGGGAAATGATTAGTCCCACTCATTAGGAAGAACGGAAAATCAAAGCAGAGCAAAACAAAGCTGTTGTTTAGTCTCCGGGTGCGGCGTGGGTCTGCGTGGTGACGGTGGCGCTGGGGGTGCATTAGCTCTAATGACTTCCATCTATCTACGACCCCCCCCTCGCTTTACTGTCTGCTGCTTCTGCTACGCATCCAGTCCTCTGTGGATGAGGGGTTTATTGTATGGGATCCAGGGCTTTCAACAGTATTTTTTTTGATATTGTGTAGATTATTTGAATATGTGAGAGTTCATAGTTCAGTATCTGTTGATTATTTGTATTTCTATACAAGTAACAATCAGTATATCAATTAGGGAGGCATGGTATTCATCAGTCTGTCTGCGTTCTGTGGATGACCTTTATTTTTATATATACATTATGTATTAGGGATTCATGGTGTTGAACTGGGTTTCTTGTCCCCTCTGTTGATTATCACATTAAGGACCCATTCAGTACCCCCCCCCAGTTTAACCAGTAGGGACCACTTAGTACTGATCAAGGCACACTTGTTGTTCACATGTTTATTAAAGAAGAACTGTTTACCCCAGAAATGGATTTATTTTTTAGGGACCAATTGAGCGTGGTCTCCCTCTCTCTCCGCTAATGGGAGATCAGGGGCCCTTGACCAGGGGCCCTTGCTCAGGGGCCCTTGCTCAGAGGCCCTTGTCCAGCGTCCGTTTCTGAAGGCCAGGGCCTCACAACTCCCGCATTACACACAACACACTGTCATGCGGATTACTGGACGTTTGTCAGCTTGATTTCACACAAAGTGTGCGTGTGTCTAAATGTTGGCTCCCTAGTCTGGTCCATCCTAGCGGGATTGCTGGTAGAAATGTTTTTGAGGGTGCTCGGTTTTTTATAGCGGTCCTTTAAGTGTGTGTGTGTGTGTGTGTGTGTATGTGTGTTGTGTGTACACTTACTGGTCGTGCAATCACTGTCACACATGGCCTTTTGTGCTCCCAGTCGAATTACAGCCGTGATTAGTGCCAGCAGTGCCATTTGGGGAGGTATTATTACTTCACACTTAGTATTCCAAACAGATACTAGGGCTTCAATTCCCTCTCTGGCTCACTCTATCACTCACTTACTGTCTCTCCCTCAGTCTCTCTATCTGCGGCTCTCGCTTTCCATGGCTCAATCTCAGAGTGCACACACGCCGTCACCCAACTAACCCGCAGAAATATACTTTTGTATTCTGTGAAGATATTTGTTGTTCTGAATCTCTGTTTGTTGACATTGAAAACACATTAGGTATAATGTGTAGAGAGGGCTTCTCAAACGATAGAGGCAGTCCCTAAGAAATGGACTTTCCTGCGAGTTGTTTGTTCTAACTTAAACTTTAAACTCTAAACTTTTGTTTCGTATTTTCCGTCTCCATCGTAAATCGTATCACATAAACTGGAGATGGCTTCTCAAACCGCACTACACACCCCATATGAAATAAACCTCATGTTAGTGTATATATATTAGGTAAGTTCTACGTTTGCTCTTCAATAACATTTTGCCAGATCTGTTTTATTAAACCGATATTTCCACTATATATTAGCACAACCGTATTACATTGAAAGAGGGCAACGCCAACCCAGCTTCAAACACCAGTCAAACCCACTCCTCCCATTAGTGTCCCCACCCCCGACTCCGTCAGCGGCCCCGTCGGCGCTGTCATGTCCCATCATCCTCCGACTCTATAACCCAGAGTATGGATCTCCTGGCAGCTCCTGTTCATTCCTATTGATCGCTCCTGAACCATGATGAATGTCCTCTTAGCGGCCGGGGGCCTGAGAGGAGGCGCGGGGCCCGGATTGATCAGACCTGAAGTGTATCGCTATCGACGTAGCTTTAGTTAACAGTTTGCCGCTGCGCTGCACGAAATTATTTGCGGACCAGTAGTCGTGTTTTCAATTTGAGGGGGGGTGGGGGGGGTGACTGCACCTGTAGGTTGCCCAAGAGCAATTACCCTCCTTTATCTCTTAGTTTAATCATCGGAAGGGAAGGGGTTTCAAATCGACCAGTAACCGTCAACCACTGGGGGCTATGAATAGGTAACAGATTAAACCATATAGGGCTCAATATGATATATAACAATAATAATACACCTATTGCTCAATATGAGCTTTATACGAGCTTATATAATAATATAATAATAATAATAATAATTATAATAATAATAATCATAATATACCTATTGCTCAACGTGAGCTTATTGTGTTTCCATTGAACACCAATAACGTCCGGACCATGCGCGCGGAGGCAGGGAGAGGATGCTCTAGGCAATGCGCGACAGTCCAATGTACGGTACGGCCTAGCAGGGCAGACCTAGCACCACTGCACTAAGCCTTCCCCTGCACAGCAGCGCTCCATCCAGTTATATCTCACACCTTTTATAGCTTCTGCCATCGATCACATGAGAGCTGACAGCCACTGGGGGGGGGGTAACCCCAGCTCCCACAGCACTAGGAGCCTCGTGGTTACTATACGACCGTGTTGGACCAGGCAATTGGGGTGGAGTGGTCCTGCCGGGGTCCTCTTTGATACGGGTCACCGGGTCGGGGGGGCTTGTTGTTGGCTCGCCCCCCCGTTGTCTACTGGGATTTATGTTTACACACGCGGACACACACATGGGCACACACACAACCGGTCTGCGTACAATAAACAACATCAACGCCTTAGCAGCAGAAAATACAGGCATCACAACGAATCCCAATGAAACGGTGCGTGCTTACAGCCTGCGTCTAGCCGGGTTTCACGGCTGTCATAAATCCCGTGCCATGCAGGGTTTAATTTATTTTTTACCCACTCGGCCCTCCTACACAGCGGCACTTAGACGCATTTACCGCCCACGCAAGACGCGCCACTTAAACACCACACTAAGTTAATCCCCGCCTCTCTCCTCCCTCTGACAACCCAACGCCCATCTCGGAAATTACCCCCCCCCCCCCCCCCCCCCCCCCCCCCCCCCCCCCCCCCCGCCCTACAGAGAATAAGAACAGTGAACTCAATCTCCCTCTCCATAAAGTTTTATTGTGGCTGGGGAAGGCAGGGACTGATGGCATAGGTGTGGCACTACTGTTAACCTCCACCCACACCCCCACACACACACCCCCCCCCCAAACACACACACACACACACACACACACACACACACACACACACACACACACACACACACACACACACACACACACCCCGGTCCTCCAGAGGAATAACGCTCACACGACTTCCAAGGCTTTCAACGAAAAGTGGCTTCAAGTCAGACATAAATAACCTGGTTCCACGGAGACGTCTCTCTGACGTCGCCATCGCAGTGAGGGCAACACGGGGCTTTTCCTTTGTGTTCCTTCACTGGCTTTCCCCCCGTTCAAGTCCTCTCTCTCTCTCTCTCTCTCTCTCTCTCTCTCTCTCTCTCTCTCTCTCTCTCTCTCTCTCTCTCTCTCTCTCTCTCTCTCTCTCTTCATCTACAGAGTGCCCAGTTCTACAAGGTCACCACGGAGAACTACCACAAGGCCGCAGACCAGGTCAACGGCAAGTTCAGGTCAGTCCCAAGGCAGAGGAGGATTATGAGCTTGTATTAAAGTTTCACATGTGATTACCATGACACAATTACTGAAGTCATGGTAAATCGTGTTGGACCCTGGATATCTCTTGAGTCAAACAAGTCTCCATCAGAACCAGGGCTCACTGAACCCTTTGGATCTGAATGCTGTGTCCTCCCGTCCTCTGAACCCCGGTGTGGCCCCTGTGAACCGTCTCACTGCCCCCCAACAGCCCCAGTGGAACACTGGACATCCAACCAGAGTGCACCGTCTTCTCAGCACCAATCGATGCCCTGTACCGTTCATGGAGAGTGCACGGGCTCCGGGGGGAACGGAAGCCCCAGACTGCTTACCGAGCTAACGCACGCTTCACACCCAGCGGAGACCCACACACACGCTGGCCCCCGGGAGTACGGCCCCTAGTGGCACCTCCACGGGGCCCTTAGTCTGGCTCACTGGCAGGGGCCCCTGCCGGCGGTGTATGAATGGGTGAATGCAATAACGCGTCATAGTAAAGTGTTTTGAGTGACCCCATGTTATGAGAGTGCAATATAAATGAAGGTCATTTACCCTTACCAAAGATGTCTTTGCTGTCTGCTGGCGCCCAGTGAGCTGCTCACCGTAGTTCCGTCACACCGCGGGGTGCTATTACCCGCGGCGGTGCTATTGCCCGCGGCGCTGTGTTTCGGGAGTGAGCTGTCGTTGGGGTAGCAGCGCGTTGGCTCCAGGCCGAAGGCGTGTAACCAGAGACGAGGCGGCGGACCACGCGGTTCATCTCCTTACCCAGAGCCCATTAGGCGCTGCGGTGTGGCCGGGAGAGTGGCTGAGGAGCCCCCCCCCCCACTCCGGGCTCTCCTCCCGGGGGCTAGGCTAATCCCGTTAGCTTGTCATTAGCCAGCGCTAACGCCGGGATCATTGTCTCCCTCAGAAATGCTGGAAACTGATTAGCCCCGGCCCACGGGTCGGGCGAGATCGAGGCGGCCAGGACAGAGACATCCCAAATCGCATTAAAGGAAAGAGGGGAAAAATACTGTGGGATGGCATTAGCCTAGCGCACCAGCACTAACTGCTAGCGAATGGCGGGCTAATGTGCCGGTTAGTCATGTGACGTCGAGCCCTGTATGGTGAGCTGCGATTGGTTGATTGGATTAGGGGGGATGCATTACCCGGCTGGTGATTGGATTAGAAGGGGCCGGGATGCCGTGTCTGTGCGTATGCGTGCTTATGTGTGTGTCTGCGTGCGCTAATAAAACTGCAGTGAGGTCTGGTGTTACAGCAGTGTGGGATCTGAATAACGGTGATTTAGTTTCATTGAGTGCGTTCTGTGCTCTCCCCCCGTTTGGAGGAATCTGAAGTGCATGTGACGTTAATGTTCACATGCAGAAGAGAAATCCCCTCTAGCTGAATGTTGTTTTACTCTTCAGGGCTTGTGTGTGTGTGTGTGTGTGTGTGTGTGTGTGTGTGTGTGTGTGTGTATTTCAGTTTTCTTTAAATGGACCGTCTGTGCCCCCGCCCCCTCCCTGTAGATATTTGCTGTGCTCGATCACCCTCTTCTCTCTCTCTCTCTCTCTCTCTCTCTCTCTCTCTCTCTCTCTCTCTCTCTCTCTCTCTCTCTCTCTCTCTCTCTCTCTCTCTCTCTCTCTCTCTCTCTCTCTCTCTCTCTCTCTTCCCTCCCCCCCCCCCTTGCCTCCCCTCTATGACAGAAAGCTATCAGAGATTAGATGTTATCGCGGTGCGGTTGAATAAAAATAAGACGGGATAGTTTGTCTCATCGCCTTTTGATTTTCCCCTCAAAATTGAAATGCCCTCCAGAGAGGAGACGGGGGCCAAGGAGGGAGACAGTGGGCCGCACTGGAGGGGATTTGCATACGTGCCTGTGTTATGGGGGGGGGGGGGGTGCAGTTTGATATGATAATACCCCAGCGCTTAGTGAAAATACGTCAGCAGACGTCTTATTTTATTCATTAGGTCTTCATCTTCTCCAGCGTCTGAGTTCAAGGCGGGCACTAATGAAATTGAGAGGTGGTTGCGCTGCGGTTAGGCCTGATGAGGATGGCGTAGGTAAGAGGTGATTAGGTGACGTTTTGATTACAGCTCAGGAATGAGACTGAGCGCCTTAACGAAGGGGGACGGCAGACGAGGCCCATGTCGGTTTTAGTTGACGAATGTATCATCTTTTTTTATCACGTGAGTCTGATGTTCCCATTTTTATTTATAATTAGCGAATCTGAATACGATTTTATTAAATCTGAATAATAATACTATTGCTATAATATTACATTTTATATGGTACGAATAAATGTGGATATTGGCATCCCTAAACTTAGCATTTAGGTTTCCCATCCCTAAACTGGGAAACCTAAATGGTAGGTTTCCCAGATTGCCCGTCTTTCCGGTTGTTTCTCTGTGTGCATGTTTTTCCTGCTATTTTGAACGAGGCTTCTGAATTCCCAAAGGTGTCAGGGAAAGCAGTTTTCAGGGTAGACGTGACCTTTAGCTGGTTCCCTCCTCCGCCTTGGATTATACAAGGTGCTCTTTTCATACGGTATGGTGGGTAGTGCTGCACGATTAATCGAATCGCAATCGCAATATCAGCCTTTGGGAATGTTTAATCGCAAAAGGGTGCGATTTATTAAAAATATATATATATATGTATTTTCTTATTAATTCTATTTATTTTATTTAGTTGTACAATTGAGAAAAACTAACAAGTTTGCACAGCAGAAATGCGTTTATTTTGAAAGATATTTTTTTAATTATTTTTTTTAATTTTGTAAAATATTGTTATTTAGAAAACTGTACTGTACACATTTTTTAGTTTCTGTTTTTTTTATGCTAGTTTAAGTTTGTATGTTTGAGTTGAGAAAGAAACATTTTAAAATGATCAGTAATCTGTGTGCATTTTCTTTGATAACCAAGGAAGTAGACTCATGACACCATTTGTTTATTATATCGCAATCGCAAATCGCAATATTGTCCACAATAATCACAATATGACTTTTTCACCAAAGCGTGCAGCACTAATGGTGGGTTGGCGGTTTGGTACGCTTTTGATCAGCAATTGTGGAATAAAACATTTTGTATTTAGATTCATCCTGATCTGGTCTCCAGCAGCATATGATAACCTAATCCTAACCCTAGTGCCTGCTTCATATAAAGGAGTGTGTGTGTAGGCGCCGTGTATGTATGTGTGTGTGTCTGTGTGTGTAGCTGTCATGTATATGTGTGTGTGTGGTGTATTGGGCCGTGTGTGCATGTGTGCGTTGCAGCTCCATAGTGCCGCCTCCTCCCCTGGCGTTCCCGACCGGTTTCGTCCGGAGAATGATGGAACGCTCCGAGCCGCGACGCAGCTCCGCATCGCTCTGACCTCGTTTCCTCCGTGTAGCCGCCGCCGCCGCCGCCGCGCACGCCCAGCACAACACACACTCCCCTGGACCCTCGCTCATACACACTCACCTATCTGAGCGTATGAGTGTGTTTCTACGTTACATTTGTCTTTGGAATTTAACTTTGTTTAGCTGTGTGCATGCATACCAGTGCATACTGATATCCTCATAGTCCTTTGTCTACATTGTTTATTATTTTTAAACATATATTTGCCTTCCCTGCACCCCCCCCCCGCTGGCCCCTGACGCACTGGAACCAGGCGCCGATTGAGATGATGGATTCGCGTTCCCGTTCTGAAGCCATTATTCAGGGCCTCTGACCTTGGTCCACTTCCCTTTATACATGCGGCTGAACAGCGATAGCGCCATCACAGAGAACACAGATACACGCACGCGGGTCAGGCTTATATTCATCCTGCGTGTGACACCTTGTGGGAGATAAGACTCCCCGCGGCTGGGCGGACGGCGGCGCTATCTCCGTCTGCAGCTGATTCATATGCAGCGCTGCCCGCGACCGCTTGTTTATCCACTATTGAGGCGTGGTATCACACTGTCCAGCCCCCAACGCATGACCTTTATTATTATGCTCTCTGGCACTCTCTCGTGTGTGTGTGTGTGTGTTTACCTGAAAAATCCCAAGCATTTGAGTACACAGGTATACATGCATGCCTCTGCGTGTGTGTGTGTGTTTGCACGATGTCTACGATGTCTGCGCACGCAGCCATCTGAGCGTAGTCTTCTAAAGGCCGCCATCACCCAGTGGGCCTTCAGTCAGACGTCCCCCCATGGAGGCTGACGGCTGGAGGTGTTGGTGGTGGGGGGGGCTGATAGGCAGGAGATTATGTAAGAGGAGGGGAGAAAGCCGGGCTGAGCGGTGCTAAGCCGGCTGTCAGCGTAACCTTTCCCTTCCGCCCCCAAACCGCCCTGTCCAGGACGGGGCGGTGCAGAGACCAACAGAACGGTGACACGGTGATCTCCTAAAGAGGGCTCTCCTTCTGCCTCTGATGTCCACATGCCTCCGTTATCGTCCTCTCAAGTGTGTGTGTGTGTGTGCGTGCGTGCGTGTGTGTGTGTGTGTGAGAGTATGTGAGTGTGAGTCTGTTTTAAAACGGGGGAAGATGTGATGGGGGGGTCAAAGGTTAATGCGTCTCTAATGTCTCGTTTAATCAGTGCAGTCACTCGTTTTATTTTTGGAATTAATATTTATATCATTTAAGACTGAGGCGTCAGTTTCTTCGCACACCCATTCATGCGCACACACACATGCACACACACAAACCCAGTAGGGTCACTGCAGCGTGCGTAAAGCAGTTTGGAGGTAGTCTGCTGGATGTAACGGGTGGCCCCCCCACGGCTCCAACACGCCCCCGCCCTGACACTGAGGAAGGCACCTTCCCCGTGTGTGTTCATCAAGCCTCCCGTCCGCCGCAGCGTCTTGTTAGCAGGCATTCGTCTCCATTAGGAGCTCTGACAAACAGGGCCTTCCTCAGACGGTCTCCCTTGGGGCCGGGGGTCGGCTGGGGGGGTGGGCTGTAGGGCGCAGCTGGGAGGGGCTGCCGTCTCGATCCCCCCGGTCCATCCCAGCAGAAGAGACGCCCTGCCGAGACGGGCCGCGCCGGCTGGTTGTTGGTCTTCCACTTTAGAGTAATTCCATTGTGAGTTGGCGCTGCGTCCATAAAGCGCTATATGAGGAGTGGCCTATTTACTCTATTGATCTGCACGGCGCGGTTAGCCGCTGACGCTAATGCTTGGGGACAACATGGGGCTTTTCCCATTCCTGCACTAAAGAACCCGTATGCATAACCTATAACGGCCTTGTGATGATGCTCCTCTTCCTCATTCTCTCCCTTATTCTCCCTTTTACTCCTCCTTGCTCATCGTCCTCCTCCCTGCTTCTCCTTTTCATTCTGCTCCTCCTCGTCCTAACTTTCCTCCTGCTTATCATTTTCTTCTTCCTCCTTCTCCCCTTCTGCTTCTCCCCTTCCTCCTCATCCTCCTCCTGCTCTTCATCCGCCTTCTCATCATCTTCCTCACTAATCCTCCTCCTCCTCGTCTTCCTCCCCTTCTCTTCACCCTCCTCTTCTTCCTCCCTCCTCGTCCTCTTCTTCCTCGAGGGAGAGCATAGGGCTGACCCCCCCCCCCCCCCCAGGGTGTGAAGGAGGGCCGTAGCTAGGCAACTCAGGCCCAGGGACGCCCCCGTCAGAGGGCACTGCGGCCACGAGTCAGTAACCCATCTGGACCCCCCCCTCTAGACCCTCCATCTAGACCCTCCATCTAGACCCTCCATCTAGACCCTCCATCTAGACCCCCCCTCTAGACCCTCCATCTAGACCCTCCATCTAGACCCTCCATCTAGACCCTCCATCTAGACCCCCCCTCTAGACCCTCCATCTAGACCCCCCCTCTAGACCCTCCATCTGGACCCTCCATCTAGACCCTCCATCTAGACCCTCCATCTAGACCCTCCATCTAGACCCATCTAGACCCTCCATCTAGACCCTCCATCTAGACCCTCCATCTAGACCCATCTAGACCCTCCATCTAGACCCTCCATCTAGACCCTCCATCTGGACCCTCCATCTGGACCCTCCATCTAGACCCCCCTCTAGACCCTCCATCTGGACCCTCCATCTAGACCCTCCATCTAGACCCTCCATCTGGACCCTCCATCTAGACCCTCCATCTAGACCCTCCATCTGGACCCTCCATCTGGACCCTCCATCTGGACCCTCCATCTAGACCCTCCATCTAGACCCTCCATCTAGACCCATCTAGACCCCCCTCTAGACCCTCCATCTAGACCCTCCATCTGGACCCTCCATCTAGACCCATCTAGACCCATCTAGACCCTCCATCTAGACCCTCCATCTGGACCCTCCATCTGGACCCTCCATCTGGACCCTCCATCTGGACCCTCCATCTGGACCCATCTAGACCCTCCATCTAGACCCTCCATCTAGACCCTCCATCTAGACCCATCTAGACCCCCCTCTAGACCCTCCATCTAGACCCTCCATCTGGACCCTCCATCTAGACCCATCTAGACCCATCTAGACCCTCCATCTAGACCCTCCATCTGGACCCTCCATCTAGACCCTCCATCTGGACCCTCCATCTGGACCCTCCATCTAGACCCTCCATCTGGACCCTCCATCTGGACCCTCCATCTAGACCCTCCATCTGGACCCTCCATCTGGACCCTCCATCTGGACCCTCCATCTGGACCCTCCATCTAGACCCCCCTCTAGACCCTCCATCTAGACCCTCCATCTAGACCCTCCATCTGGACCCTCCATCTGGACCCTCCATCTAGACCCCCCTCTAGACCCTCCATCTAGACCCTCCATCTGGACCCCCCCCTCTAGACCCTCCATCTGGACCCTCCATCTAGACCCTCCATCTAGACCGTCCATCTGGACCCTCCATCTAGACCCTCCATCTGGACCCATCTAGACCCTCCATCTAGACCCTCCATCTAGACCCTCCATCTAGACCCTCCATCTAGACCCTCCATCTAGACCCTCCATCTAGACCCTCCATCTAGACCCTCCATCTAGACCCTCCATCTAGACCCATCTAGACCCTCCATCTAGACCCTCCATCTAGACCCTCCATCTGGACCCTCCATCTGGACCCTCCATCTAGACCCTCCATCTGGACCCTCCATCTAGACCCCCCATCTCGACTCCCCCACTTCGACTCTCTCATTTGGACCCTCCCATCTCGACTCCCCCACTTTGACTCCCCCACTTTGACTCCCCCACTTTGACTCCCCCACTTTGACTCCCCCATGGCCTCTCAGCCACTCCTGGGCTGCAGAGGAAAGTACCAACAAAGTTTTCCATGTGACTCGGGGACATTTGTTTCTCCGTGTGCCCGTGTCTCCACACACACACACACACACACAGACACGTGCACATAAACACATACACAGACTCGCAAACGCAGCCACAAACAGACGCACAGGCTCTTAGTGGTAAAATGGGTGCATTCGAAGTATCATAAAAAGGCTGGGAAGACCACTTAGAGCTCTTACCATTTTCTTATATTGTGTAAGAAGTTGAGGCTTTTATTTGGTTGTAATTAAATAGTATACAGCAAGAGAGAGAGGAAGGAAGGGAGTGATGAGACGGATGGAGATGTAGGGACTGTTATTTAATACAGTAGTCTTCCTGTCTTTCAAAGTGGTACATAGTAGCTTGGATGTCCAAATGGTTGTAGAAGCTTTAGAGTAATAGATATAGTTTACATTTGTATTTTCATCTATTGTCTGTGTCCGTCTGTCCGTCCGGCTGTCTCCACGCGGCCTGTGAATGCCTCCAAACTCTGCACAAAGTCTTCCTAATCCCTCTTTGTCCCCAAATGATGTCATCCTTTGTTTGAATTCCGATCGCTTGCTCTCTCTCCGTCGCTCTATCTTTCTGTCTCTTTCTTTTCCTCTCCTTCTTTTTTGCAAGTCTCTCAGGATTACCGGAACCCTTCCTCTGTGCTCCGGCGGGGTCGTTCCCTGGGTCTCTCTTATCTCTCTGGTATTATTAACGTCGGTCTCTCTTCTCCATCTGCTCTGCAGGCTGATGGATTCCAGCGTGCTCGGGGTCACTTCGGGTCCCGCCTTTTAAAGAAGGGTGTTGTCGAAGCGCATGTCATTTTTCTCCTTAACTGGATCATTTATATTTATTTGTTCTGACACCCCGTCTTAACCAGGCTGGAACATGAGAGCTCTCTGAGAGAGTGCAGGCAGCGTGGGGGGTTATGTATGTAGTGCCGTCCCCCTTAACCCTATTAACCCCAAAGTGGAACCAAATGATGACAAATAGACAACCTGCCGATCGGACAACTCAATTTGTTGCACAGCGGGGTAATCCATACCGTGTGTGTGTGTCATCCGCCGCTTTGTCTTTCAAAGCAATATTTAAACTGGAATTGAGACGGATGAATATACAGCTTACCAGATGTCACCTAATGGGAGTTTCTTTAGTTTTTTGGTTGTTGTTCGTCTTCATCTTCTCACAGAGAAAGATGTATAGGTCTCATTCTAGCGCAAGGGTGCTCTGGGTGCCCTCAAGGCTCACTATTCGTCCAGGTCAATACGTATAGAAGCGTATAAATTGTCTTTAGGAACCAAGTCCTTTGATGCTGCACCCAAAGCCGAGGTTGGCATGTGCACCAGTGGATATATCGATATGATCTATATATATGTATATGTTGTAACGCCGTTTGAATCACTTCCACAGGGGGAAGATGACGTGTGTCCCCTCCGCGAACCACCCTCTGCTCACTCTCTCTCCACCTCAGGATCTTACCCTATCCTCTCTCTTCTCTCTCCCTTTTCTCCAGGCCTCCTTTGGCATTGGTTCTGTGTGTGTGTGTGTGTGTGTGTGTGTGTGTGTGTGTGTGTGTGTGTCCACACACGCGCCACCATTACCTTGAGACGGCGGTGCATGATGAAGCATCTCCTATCTCTCTCTCACCCTCGCTCTCTCCTGTGTGGTTAAGCTCTCTCTCCTCCTTGATCTAAATTTTTCACCTTTTCTCTTTCGCTCTCTTACCCCGTCTCCTTTTCTACCTCTCTCCGCTCATGTGCTCTATCGCTCTCTCTCGCGCGCGCGCTCTCTCTCTCGCTATCGCTCTCTCTCTCGGTCTTACTCTCTCTCTCTCGGTCTTACTCTCTCTCTCGCGCTCTCTCTCTCTATCGCTCTCTCCCTCACTGGCTCTCTCTCTCGCTCTCTCTCGCGCTCTCTCTCCCTTGCTCTCTATCTCGCTGTCTCTCTCTCTCTCGCTCTCTCTCTCTATCGCTCTCTCCCTCACTGGCTCTCTCTCTCTCTCTCTCTCTCTCTCTCTCCCCCCCCCTCACTGTGTGATTTCTGAAGCGGTGTTCCTGGATCTCTGCCATAAATACATATACGTTTATCTGGAAGGGGCCTTCCCCCCCCTCCCTCGCCATCCCCAGACCAGGGGAGTGGGGGGCGAAGACGATGCAAAGAAATGGATGAAGAAGAGGAGTGAGGCGGAAGGAAGGAAATGGACGGGGGAGGGGTAATGAGAGGGGGGGGGTAATGAAAGGGAGAGGGTTGTGTATTGAAACCTTTTAATGCTCCTGATGGTACAAAAGCCAGCCCCCCCCTCGATAGTACTACTATATACTACTGCCCTTTTTGGGTTTCAGATGCCTGTTTTTTCCATGTGCCAATACACACACAAACACACACACACCAATACACATACCAACACACACACACACAAGTGGCCAGATGTGTCCATTTCGTCGCCTCTGGAGAGTTGTATTAAATATCCCATGATCCTCTGGGGCAGGAGACACTGGAGAGTATGACAGAGGCTAGTGTTGAGATGCTGTTCTGGGTGCTTTGTTTCCCATGGGTTCATGTTTATTTAATGTGTGTGTGTGTGTGTGTGTGTGTGTGCGCGCCTGGAAGCAGCAGCAATACGAGGGCTGGGGAAAAGCAAACAGCAATTAGTGCTACCTTACCTGATGCCAATTAACCACAACAATGACCTCACACACCTTACAGCCAACCAGGCCATGCCCCTCCATACTCCCTCCCTACTCATCACCAGGAGGGAGTGCGTGTGTGTGTGTGTGTGTGTGTGTGTGTGTGTGTGTGTGTGTACATACACATACAGGCCTGGTGTGCTGCCGTTCATCGTGTAGACCGTGGCCTCAGACGCCTGATAGCCGTGTGTGGATGTAATCTTCATGTAGGAGGGGGGGGGAGGAGGAGGAGGAGGAGGGGGAGGAGGAGGAGGAGGGGGAGGAGGAGGAGGAGGAGGAGGAGGAGCACAGTGTTGTTGGCAGGGAGCTGGCGCTCGTCTCCCCGGTGGAGGATTGAGGGCGCAGCATGTGGTGGCACTAGAGACTCTCGCCGTGGAGTTAGCCTCGCTGTGATTAACGCTGCCCTAGGCAGGGGCCCCGGGCAGGGGCCCCTGCCCCACTGAGGGAAGGACCCCCAGCCGGCGAGGGCTAGGAAACACAATCAGTGGAGCAGGCTCCTATTGGAGGGCTGCCTCCCCCCCTTCTCTCTACTGTCCCCCTTTCACCATTCTAGTTTTTGCTCGTTCTCGTCTTCCTGCCTTCATTGACTCGCCCCTCCCTGCCTCATTGCTCCTTCTACTATAAAGAGGTTGTCTCTCATTCACTCCCTCCATCTCGGGCTTCCTTTCCGTCTCCCAGAATCAATGATTTTCCTTATGGTGGCTGTATGTCTCTGTGTGTGTGTGTGTGTGTGTGTGTGTGTGTGTGTGTGTGTGTGTGTGTGTGTGTGTGTGTGTTTCTCTCTCGCCCCCCTCCCCTCTCAGTCTCTCGCCCCCTCTCTCGGAGGCCATTAGCGGTGATAAACATGGCGGTTTTGTATCAGCGGGATGCACCTGGCATTAACGCCAGTGCTTAAGAAAGTAATTAGCGGGTGTGTGCGGCTCCCCCTCCTCCTCCCACACCCTGCGGCGCTGAGAACCAATGAGCTTTGGCCGTCCCTGGGAGGGATGGGCGGGGCCACAGCCCTGTCATCAGCTAGGGCCCCATGCAGAGCGATGGCCCTCATGGCTGTAGGGCCGATATCTCCATCAGCGCCCTCTGCAGTGAAGTGGGCGGAGCCTGCCCTGGTCCAGGTGATTGGCTGAACAACCCGGTTAGGATTACGGTTAGGTTAAGAATATGGTTAGGTTCAGGGGCTAAGGCTCTGGTTAGGTAGAACAAATCAGGTCTCTAGTTGGGATCGTGTGGTGACGTCCACATGTGTGGTTTTCCTAGTCTTTCGTGTTCTCGTTGTTCCTACCGCCGTCGCGCCAGGGGCGTCTCCGGGCTGCAGCCAGACGCTACTGGAACCTACGCTTCCCCAGGGAGCCTGGAGTTGGTAAGGCTCACAGCAGGGCTGCTGTGATACTATTCAGCAGCAACGTGTAAAGCCTCCAAATGGATCCTTTAGTTTCTGGACGGGTTTGAATATTATTGTACAATGTTGTTTTTGACATGGGGACATGTGGTATCGCAGGAGAAGAGGGGATGAAGAACAGCCCGTTGTGACGGGAGCAGACAGCCAGCAGACACGAACAGTGAAGGGAAGGAGAGAGGAGGAAGGTTGAGGGGGGCCCTCCATTTGGTTTAGTTCACTGACTCTTGGTCTCTTGGCCGAGGGCACTTCACTGATAGGTCTTTGCTCCTTGAAGGCGGGGTCTCCGCTCTTTAAGGAAAAATAAAAAACATGTAATGACACAAACACATATGGTCAAGCGGCCCGGCGCCAGCTTCCTGCTGCATTGCACCCTGGGTAATGACCCGTGCTACCCAATCCCTGGCTTCAGATCCAGCAGAGGGGGGATTTCTCTCTCCGGAGGGGCAAATCAAACATGTGATTGGGTCGACAGTGGCTCAGCTGCACCTAATATATCCCTGGGGTGTTGAACTGCTTACAACAGCAATATAACACACACACACACACACACACACACACACACACACACACACACACACACACACACACACACACACACACACACACACACACACACACACACACACACACACACACAAGGTCCCGAGTTGCAATGTGCCCTGACCAGTGGTGTGAACCCAAGAATGACACCGCCATTAGCATAATAGGCTAGCATGTGCAGGTGTCATCCATATAGATTTTATTGCGTGTATTAAAAGAGCTGCAATGG
Organism: Pollachius pollachius; assembly: GCF_949987615.1. Classification (NCBI taxonomy): domain Eukaryota; kingdom Metazoa; phylum Chordata; class Actinopteri; order Gadiformes; family Gadidae; genus Pollachius; species Pollachius pollachius. The sequence goes on from NC_136951.1 coordinate 20,921,987, forward strand.
CATTTAGCACGGAGCAAATTAGCCCTGCTGTAAAATTAAAAACCTACAATCCTTGCTGATGAGGGCAAAAATCTGCTTGTTCTCCAAAATCCACACCTGGACCCCCCGATTACACGCAGCAGCGGTTTAGCCTAGCTGCTAACTCCATCAATCGGAACGCTGGTGTCTCATTAGCAGCGCTAGTAGAAGCGCTAATATCAGCGCTAGTAGCAGCGCTAGTCTTGGCGCTGCTACTGCTTCAGGGTGTCACGTCGCTAGGGCGTATTAGGATGCACGGTGTGCACAGCCGCCCCCACGGACGCTGTCGGACTGTAATAGCCACTTAGGGCACCCCAAGGTGACAGCTAACCTGTGTGGGTGTATTGTTGAGGGAGTCATTGTGAATCGATATTGATCTACTAGCAGCGAGTGGAATAATCAATAGTCTTTCAGAAGGTTGTCGCGGCTCTGATTCATCAGAGCCTGATTGCCTCGGCCGTCCCGCTGAACCGTAGTGTCAGCAGTATTATTACAGCGCTCTGCCCGGACCCCGGCCCATTGTCTGAGGGGCTGTATGGCGCGGTGGTCTTTCCTCTGCTCTCGTCTGCAGTCAACGGCCGAAGGCTCGTGTCACTCAGCATCGCGTCAATAGATAGCCGTATTCTGCTGAAGAAGAAGAGGACGATTCTAGGGACAGTCCGCACAAACTGTCCACACAGGGAGCTCAGTGTCCAGCCCTCCTAGTCCCTCTGTAGTCCGTCTGCGTTGTGGGGGTCACACTGCGGTGGGAACACCGGCTGGCCTCTGGGCGTCCTGACCTTCGGCCCCTGTTCGGGGGCCTCTGGCTCAGAGGTGGGGGGTCTGGATGGTGACAGGATGCAGCAGACAGTGGAGCACTGGTTTAATGACCGACCCGCCGTGGGCGCTAATGAACTTGTTTTATCACTTGTTTTAGGGATTCTACAAACCAATAACTATCCGCCCTGCAACACCGGTTTAACGTTCTCTAAATGCCACTTTAAATCAACTTTTAGTTTTGCAGACCTGTCTGCCCTGATCATCTTATGTATTTATTCATTAACAGCATTGTGTATATTTAGTAAGGATAATGGTTGTGTGGACTGGTCCTCATGGAGACGCTCGTCCACACAGCTGGTATTCTCTCCTTCCACTGGACTGCTTCCTCTCCAACAGACCCACCTCCCTCCTCGTCCTCCTCACCGTCTGTGTGTCCTTCCTCCGCCCCCTGTCCAGGCGCTATGAGACCCACCCCGTGTGTGCAGAGCTCCAGGGTGAGATCCTGAGGTGCTACCAGGAGAACGCCGGAAGGACCCTGCAGTGTTCCGGCATTGCCGCCCGCTACCTGGAGTGTGTCGACGGCTCCAAGCAGGTCTGTCTGCCTGTCTGTCTGCCTGTCTGTCTGCCTGTCTGTCTGTCTGTCTGCCTGTCTGTCTGCCTGTCTATCAGTCTGTCTGTCTGTCTGTCTGTCTGCCTGCCTGTCTGTCTGTCTGTCTGTCTGTCTGTCTGTCTGTCTGTCTGTCTGTGTCCACTTTTACTGTGTAACCCATCGATCCAATCTCCAAGTAACCTTGCCATCTTGTTTCCCGTCCAAAAGGACAACGATCCCTAACATGCACTTTGACGGGCAGCGGACCAGTGAGTGTCAGTGTGTGCTCCCAGTAGAGGGATCCCACTCCCAGTAGAGAGGTCCCACTCCCAGTAGAGTGATCTGACTCCCAGTAGAGGGGTCCTACTCCCAGTAGAGGCGTCCCACTCCCAGTCGAGGGGTCCCGGTCCCAGTAGAGGGGTCCCAGTCCCAGTAGAGGGGTCCCACTCCCAGTAGAGGGGTCCCGCTCCCAGTAGAGGGGTCCCGGTCCCAGTAGAGGGGTCCCGCTCCCAGTAGAGGGGTCCCGGTCCCAGTAGAGGGGTCCCACTCCCAGTAGAGGGGTCCCACTCCCAGTAGAGGGGTCCCGCTCCCAGTAGAGGGGTCCCGGTCCCAGTAGAGGGGTCCCACTCCCAGTAGAGGGGTCCCGCTCCCAGTAGAGGGGTCCTACTCCCAGTAGAGGGGTCCTACTCCCAGTAGAGGGGTCCCGGTCCCAGTAGAGGGGTCCCGGTCCCAGTAGAGGGGCTCAGAGCTGGTCCTGCTGTAGAGGCCCCCATGTGCTCCGTGTCCTCAGCCATCATGGTCCCAATGTGTCCCAACCCCGTAGAACACCTCCTTACCGCCTCCCTTCACACATCCAGATGGCCCTGCCATCGTACCGCACGCACACACACTTAGGCATACACACGCAGGCACGCACGGACATCCCACATACACAAAGCTAGCGTCTGCCCGCCACGGTCTCGTGCCTCCAGCCTGCGAGGCGCTTTCTGATTGGCTCAGCGGTGCCTGCATCCACAGCAGCCTGAAGCTCCACACCTCTAGGTCCATCTCCATAGCACCTGCTGTCTGTCTGTCTGTCTGTCTGTCTGTCTAACCTCACTTCTTATGACAAATGTACTTATTGTTACAATGCTTATTGTAAGTCGCTTTGGATAAAAGCATCTGCTAAATGTAAATGTAAAGTCTGTCTGTCTCTCTCTCTCTCTCTCTCTCTCTCTCTCTCTCTCTCCTTTATTCTCTGTCTCCGTTTCCCCGTCCCTCTTAAATGTTTTCTCTGTGGCATATGGTAATAGTAATGTTTTCCAGGCTACACATTACCCCCCCCCCCTTATGGATGCAATATACACAACCTGCAATGCCCTACAAGGCTGCATTAACATTCATAGGGCTTTTCTATTGGATATGTTTTTCACAATTTCATTGTTTTTCCGGAGAGAGGCAGGTATGCTTTGCTTGCCTACTCAGGCATTATTATTGCATTTTAAAAGTCAAATGTGGGCAGAATCTCACAGATATGTGTCCTATAAATGCCTTTATGTTTTATTCATCCCTTCAAGGAAAATCCGATGTTGCACTTATGTGTGTGTGCCTGTTTTTATGTATGCACCTCCCAGATTATCAGATGGAAGATGGCCTGGTCGGGATCATCAAGCGCTTTTGCAATTCACGCGCTTTCATGATCTTGTTAAAAGACAATATGCTAATCCTCACTTTATTCTGACGGTGCTGTTCTCCTTATCTCCTCCGCTCCTCTTGGAGTCAGTAGGCGCCCCTGAAGGAACAACGTGCGCCCAGAGCACTCTCTGTTTACCCTGCGGCTTTATCACCGCCCAGCAGCGTGGCGGGAAACGGAGACCAGGTGTCACATGACCTGACTTTGACCTCTCCAGGGGTCGAGGAATCAGATAACATGGCCGCCGCCTCCCGCCAGCACTTCTCTGCTCATAACCGGGGGGAATACGGCCTCTCTCTGACCCGTAGAGGGCGATTTGAACCCATACGTACATTGATCAGGATCAATCTACAGGACATAATTGCTTTTCAACTAAAATGTGTGCGTTTTAAGGTTTTGATTTTCCCCTTCTCCTCTCTCGTCCCTCCCTCATGACCTGCAAAACACAGATATGCTCTTTCCAAGTATTCCAGAGAAAACTCACACACACACATACACACTCACAGACACACACACACACACACACACACACTAATAGACCCTATAACGTTTCAATTTATTGTTTTTGATTGTTTTGTAAGGGGACTCTGCACTAACATCCCCACTGCTCTCCATCCCCGCCATTCACTTAAACCTCGGCTCTCTCCTTCGACTCCATCTTGTCTCCATCGCGGCTCCCTCCACCCCCACCCCGGGTCACATGACCAATGCATTTAACACAAAGTGGGCTCCAATAGCACTTGGAGAATAGGGAACCGCTGAAAGGAAAGGACTGATAAATTCAGGTTTTTTTTCCCTCTCTTTCTCTTTCTTACGGTCTCTCTCTCCCTCTTTCCCTCTCTCCCTCTCCACCTCTCCCCCTCTCCCTCTCCCTTTCTTACTGTCCCTCTCTCTCTCGGTCTGCCTCTGTATCGCTCCTCTGCCCCTCATGAATAGAAGTTTATCATGGAGGCTGATCCAGTGCCTCCATCTCTATGCTGGCCGCATGGCTGCCTCTCCCTCTCTCTCCCCTCGTCTCTCCATCTGCCTCTCCACTTCATATTTTCTCCTCTGACCCGTACCCTTCCCCTCTTCAGCTTCAACTCTCTACGGGCGCCTGGCTAGACTTTGTGGTTCAGGCTTTTTGAGGGAGCTGAAAGGCATTGGTGTTGTGTGCTTCTTTTCCTCTTTGCTTTGGCAGCGGTGCTGGTTACAAACCATTCAGTCTCTTATCTTTGGTAACACCTTTTTAGAGCTAAGAATTTCGGTAGTCGACTTTTATTGTCTCATTTATTATTGAACTTATTTTGCACGCCATCAAGGTATATTTCAGCAGTTAAATTGCGTGTCTTTTATTTTGATTATATCGAAGGCAGCCTGGAGACAATTTAAGTAACTGTCTTATTCACAGTATGGCTGAAGCCCATATTTCACTCTGCAATCGACAGACTAAGTGATGATTCGGACCAATATTTAGTGTGAAGTAATTGTTATTGGTGGTGTTTGTATTGGTGTAGACAGAACCGCCACTTCATGTCAGCATCGGGTTATTACCGGCTCCACACCTCTGGAGCCGCTCTGTCACTCTGTCCCTCTTTGCTTCTGTCTCCGTCCCGCTGTCCTCCTCCTCCAAGTGTTGTTATTATCCTCTTCTCCCGCTCTCCGTCGTGGATCAGACGCTCCTTCAGCGCGGAACGGTTCCTGACAGGAAGTAGAGAGCTACGGGAGAGGATATCCTGCCACTCACCCACACCTGTGTAGTCCTAACTCCCCCCCGTCCCTCCCTCTAATGACCCTCTCCCTCTCGTCTGTCTGCAGAACAAGTCGAGGAACGGAGGATAGAGCGGAGGAGAACGACCAGCCGGAAGGAACCGGCAAGAGAGAGGTTCTCCACGGAGGACCCGGCGTTAAGCGATGACCTCCCCCCCCCTCCAAGTGACCCCCCCCCCGTGGAGCGGGAGTGGGACGCGTCAGAACCCAGACACACACCAGAACCCAGCAGAACACCTGACCTCACCGGAACCGATCCAGACACGGGCGCCAGCGGAGAGCGGGAAATGAAGTACCGTTCTCCCCCCACAGACTCCTCCCCCTCACCCCCCCCCGACTCCTCCCCCTCACCTCCCCCCGACTCCTCCCCCTTCACCCCCCCGCCCTCCCTCGTCTGTCTCCCCCACAGTCTGACCACTGGCCTGAGACGCTGGAGTGACGAAGACGGGGTCCACCGCTCTGGAGAACGTGTGGAGACGGAGGGAACCAGGCGGAGGAGAACCGTGAATAAGGAACCACGCCGTAGAACCACGTCGTAGAACCACGTCGTAGAACCGCGTCGTAGAACCATGCCGTTGAACCGCGTCGTAGAACCGCATCGTAGAACCACGTCGTTGAACCTCACTGCCACCAGCTCCCCTCACAACCCCCCCAGGACGTCCCCCCGCCTATGAGAATAAACCGTTTACAAGTGCATGTATATTTGTAATCCACGCGTTCCGTTCTCTTCCCAACGCCATCCTGTTGCTCCACATGTTTTGTTTCCCGTTGCCATGGTACCCGCGCCATGCCTCCATGGTGCTTGTGGTGGTGTGTTTATATTAGGTTCCTGATGAACCTCCCTGCCTGTTGTTCCTATCTAAAGACGTTTCTGTCAATGTCTGCAGAAAGCAAATAAAGAGAAATTACGCACAAACTGTCGTTGAACTTTTGTCCGTATGAATATTTAGCGTGCTGCGTGGTGTCTGTTGTTGTTGTTGTTGTTGTGTTCGCCCACTCTTAAGGTTTGCCCATGTTTTGTTGAACGGAGAGCTCCTGTCAGAGGATTGGAGTCTGAGGGAGGCAACCCACGCTCCTGGGTGTCATGCACAACTTTTATTTTCCTCTAGCTTTTTTCCGTCTAGTTATTCACATTCCCTGAAGTACTTTCTGATAACACTGTCTGCTTCGATACATCACGCCCAGACACTAGCGCGCTTTTAGCTTTACTTAGTTAAATAACCATTCTCCCCAACAGACTTTAAAAGCTGTAGTTTTAAACTGGGTGTTTGTGGTCGGCCTCCACTTCTGTCTGTGTCTGCGAGGTTGGATGAGTGCACCTTTTTGTTCTAAGAAGAGGTGTGCCCCTCATTCATTGTGTGTGCTTGGATGTGCCCAAGCTTGTGCAGTCGGATTGTGTCTGTTTGTGAGGCAATATACGTGCATATTTTTGAAAATACACTTTTTGTCATAACATGAGATGTGTTTGTGAGTTCAATTACATCATTGATTCATCATGTGCGTGCACGATTATCGACTCCCCACTATGACGGAGAGGATGAGTCTGTCTGGGTGATTAGAGAGGAGGCCGAGGTTATTTTTATGCAGATCCTAAGATAAACTGTGTGTGTGTGTGTGTGTGTGTGTGTGTGTGTGTGTGTGTCTGTGTGTGTGTGTGTGTGTGTGCTTGCACCCATGTGATTCATTGTGACTAATCCGCTCTTGTCAGTCAGCTGGCCTCTTGGTGTTTGACCTTGGGGGTCGGCGGGGGGGTCTTGTGGTACCAAGCAGGTGGCCGGTCTGTCTCTGCTTCAGCCTGACCCATAACGTCGGTGAACCAGGGTTAAAAAGGCGTCAACACGGTGTACGACCGATAACAAGATGACATACCGTGGCATATAGCGAAGAAGGGATAATTGAGTTTGTTATACATAGGGTTAACCTTTCCCCTGAAGACATTGTGTCTCTCAGGGTAACAGTAGTCATAGCAGTGAAAGCTTGTTAGCAGGACAGTTAACAGGTTCTATGCACTCTATTTGCAGAGTGACCTTTGAGCAAGGGGTTCTTCCGAGTCTATAGATTGCCTGGCAAAGCAAATGCATCGGGTGTAGATCCTGGTGAAAGGGCATGATCGCCTGTTAGCGACATCTTCTCTACTATCGTCAACCTGACTCTAATACCTCGATGATTAGTATTCACAGCTTTAAGTATTTTTGAAAACTATCTGCAAAGACTCTTATGGGTTTTATTTCTCGTCACTCGCCCATTAAGGTCAACGAGTGAATATCCCTCTTTTTTGGGGGGGCTTTTTGTCGTGTTCTGTTGAGTGCTCATAGATATCTCTTCCGTCAGTCCACCACTTTGGGAGCTTCTTCATCGAGAGGCTTCAGTCTGTCATGTCGATGTCTCATAGCCGTGTTCAGTTTTCTCCCCTTTTGTTTTTCAGCGTTTGCTTTCAGCCTTCAAGCGAGGACCAAATGGAAACAAAAAGAATAATTATAATTCCTTTCCTTTTGATACTCTTATTGAGCATCTCCATTATTTTTTGAATCTCCCACCATTTCTTTCAGTTTTGCGAGTGAAGGTGGCATACACTGTGTTGAGAAGAAGAACCATTAGAGGTTAATAATTGACCATCCTCACCCTAGCCCTCACTTGACTGTCTGTCTGTCTCCCCTCACAGTGCTATCATCATGGGATCATTACTGATAAAAGTACTTATAGCTCGTTTTTGTAGTTTGCTGCTCCCTTAAGACCCTTTTTACCTGCCAGGAACTTGACTTGACTGGTTCAAATTGAGCCAACCTTGTTGCCCCATCGGTGTCTCCTACGCAGTGGCTGTTTGCTGGAAGAGGCGTGAACAAGACCCATACCGGTGTTGATTTCCACCGGTATGGGTCTTGTTCACGCCACTTCCTGAATTGGCCGGCCGCTATGTGTGTATGAGTTCTTCGAAGACGTGTCTCTCTCCAACGCATTTCCCCGTGAATACCTGTTCATCGACCTGCAACAGACCAGAGGGAGGAGAGATTTTAGGGACAGTCTTATTTTGTTATGCAATGAAATTACCAAAAACATAAATACGTACAGAATGTTTTATGACATTGTGATTTAAGTTTTAAAGCATTTTCATAAGCTTGAAGAATAAACCATTAGCTATGGCTTCAATCACCATAAGACACAAATAAGCATGATTCTGAAATGAATACATAAATATGGGTTAGTAGTACTACTAGTACTGTACAAGTACTACTTCTTTGTAATGACCAGACTGAGTTGAATATCGTTCATTTATAAATGTGCTTGTTTAGGAATACATCACAATATTGCACTGCTCTAAAATATCGCCATAGCACTTCAATGTTTT
>NC_136951.1:20945119-20950119 GCF_949987615.1 Pollachius pollachius
ACTATGTGTGTGCTACTGGTTATTGCCGTCTGACAAATTGTGGTAATAAACAGACATATCCTGTGTGTCTTCAGATGGGGGACGGGGACATTGAAAAATGACAGCAATCTCATTTTCTGGGTTTGTTTTGTAAATAACTGCGCTCTCCCTCACGGGGACACACCTCAGGGGCCACACCTCAGGGGCCACACCTCAGGGGACACACCTCAGGGGACACACCTCAGGGGCCACACCTCAGGGGCCACACCTCAGGGGACACACCTCAGGGGACACATCTCAGGGGCCACACCTCAGGGGACACATCTCAGGGGCCACACCTCAGGGGACACACCTCAGGGGACACACCTCAGGGGACACATCTCAGGGGCCACACCTCAGGGGACACACCTCAGGAGACACACCTCAGGGGCCACACCTCAGGGGACACACCTCAGGGGACACATCTCAGGGGCCACACCTCAGGGGACACATCTCAGGGGCCACACCTCAGGGGCCACACCTCAGGGGACACACCTCAGGGGACACACCTCAGGGGGGGACACACCTCAGGGGACACACCTCAGGGGACACACCTCAGGGGACACACCTCAGGGGCCACACCTCAGGGGACACACCTCAGGGGACACACCTCAGGGGGGGACACACCTCAGGGGACACACCTCAGGGGGGTTCACACCTTAGGGGGGGACACACCTCAGGGGACACACCTCAGGGGACACACCTCAGGGGGGGACACACCTCAGGGGCCACACCTCAGGGGCCACACCTCAGGGGGGGACACACCTCAGGGGGGGACACACCTCAGGGGGGGACACACCTCAGGGGACACACCTCAGGGGGGGACACACCTCAGGGGACACACCTCAGGGGGGACACACCTCAGGGGGGACACACCTCAGGGGGGTTCACACCTCAGGGGGGGACACACCTCAGGGGGGTTCACACCTCAGGGGACACACCTCAGGGGACACACCTCAGGGGGGGGACACACCTCAGGGGGGGACACACCTCAGGGGGGGACACACCTCAGGGGGGGACACACCTCAGGGGACACACCTCAGGGGACACACCTCAGGGGGGTTCACACCTTAGGGGGGGACACACCTCAGGGGACACACCTCAGGGGACACACCTCAGGGGACACACCTCAGGGGGGGGACACACCTCAGGGGGGGCCACACCTCAGGGGCCACACCTCAGGGGCCACACCCCTGGGTTGACGGCGCTGCGTGCTCAAACCCCTCCAGCCCCTTTAGGTCCGATGTGCCGGACGCTGAACCACGTCGGGGTTCACCTCTGACGCAGAGGAGCGTGCGCCGGGCTGGGCGCGGCCATGCCGTTATGCTAGGGGTGGGGTGGTTGGAAAGATAAAACACATCTCATGTCTACACCTTCAATCTCACCGCTGATGATCGGGTGACTGGGGTGATTATAACCTGATGAAGCAGTCGTTTCTCTGTGTCCTCTCGATGTGCTTGTGTCGACAGTGTGTGTGTGTGTGTGTGTGTGTTCATAGTATAAAGAATCAGGTAAACGTGGACCCCCAGCCAGCCGGTCCGGGGCACAAAGCGTTTGCGGTGTGTTTCAGTGGATTCCTCGGTCATCAAGCAGTAAATTCAGGTGCTTGGGTTCAGCAGACTGCTCGTCTGAACATAATCACCCCGCGGTGAAATCCAGCGGATGGACGTTTCCTTAATGGGAAGGGGATATAAAACCGACACGCAAACTGCCGACGCAAACAAATAAGGACACGCAAATGATTGGTGGGGAGCTGGCAGGCGAGGGGGAGGGGGGGAGTGGGTGTGTAAAGCCTGGGCTCTCTACGTTAGGGCCGGAGCCAAAAAGGTCCGCCGCCATAGCTTACCCACACCTCCCCACAAAACGACACACACACACACACACACACACACACACACACACACACACACACACACACTATGTGTGTGTGTGTGTGTGTGTGTGTGAAGTTCCCCGCTCTTCCTTACAGCTGACTGGCCTGGGTCCTCTCTTCACGCCACCTTGCTCTGGGATACAGGCAGCTGCATTTTGTTTCGTCTCCTTGGCAACAAAGGAACTGAAGGAGACGGATACAGAGAGGGCATGAGAGAGGAGAGGGACAGAAGCACAGGCAGACAGATTGACATGTAAAGCCTTCCCAGGGAGACTCAACTAATATGTCCCATAGAACAGAGCAGAGTGACACCTGAGCAGCGCTTATCTGCTTTACCAACTGGGGTAGGGGTGGCCCCAGGCACACGCCAGGGCCCCCGTTTGATACTGAAGAGCCCCCCCCAAGGTGGTCCGATAGAACAGGGACACACATTGAAGAAACACCAAACAAGTAGACCCATGAAGCTCTGTACAGTAGGCACTGGTACGCTTCATCCACAGCCCCCCCGGTCCTCGGCCCATCTGACCCAGAGGCACACGGCCTACATACCCTCGCTATGTACTGGCTGTAGGACGGCCATGACCCAGAACTTAATGCATGGTGTTATGGGTTAACGGGAACTGTCACACTCCTCTAGTCTGAAGTGTAAGAGAGCTTCACACGCGTATGGGCAGAAGTCACGGCCTGCAACATCAACTCCATCACCGTGAGGAAATCGCAGAAAGGTTTTATGTTTTTGCGTTTTCTGAGGTATTTGTGTAAACAGTACCAACCCTGATTTTTTCACAACCTGCGTATGGCAGCTCTTTTATATTAGGAGGTAGCTGAGTGCCAAGTGTGAAGGTCAAGTACACACTTTACGGTGAACGATGATGAATGAACACATGGAGACAAACAGCACAGGGAAAGCTTTGGGATCCCTTTTACTTTACTATTTGCTCCTTTAAAGTTGTTTTGTGTTATAATGATTTGATCCCACTGCCTTGGTCCCCAAAGCCGCGTCCATCTGCAGCGACTGGGCCTTTGGAAGGGTCTTGCTTCTGGGGGGGGGGGGGGGCAGAGAGAGAGAGAGCTGGGTCAGGGCGGGGGGGGGAGAGAGAGAGAGAGAGAGAGAGAGAGCTGGGTCAGGGCGGGGGGGGAGAGAGAGAGAGAGAGAGAGAGAGCTGGGTCAGGGCGGGGGGGGAGAGAGAGAGAGAGAGAGAGAGAGCTGGGTCAGGGTGGGGGGGGGAGAGAGAGAGAGAGAGAGAGAGAGCTGGGTCAGGGCGGGGGGGAGAGAGAGAGAGAGAGAGAGAGAGCTGGGTCAGGGCGGGGGGGAGAGAGAGAGAGAGAGAGAGAGAGAGCTGGGTCAGGGCGGGGGGGGGAGAGAGAGAGAGAGAGAGAGCTGGGTCAGGGCGGGGGGGGAGAGAGAGAGAGAGAGAGAGAGAGCTGGGTCAGGGTGGGGGGGGGAGAGAGAGAGAGAGAGAGAGAGAGCTGGGTCAGGGTGGGGGGGGGGAGAGAGAGAGAGAGAGAGAGAGAGCTGGGTCAGGGCGGGGGGGGTGGGGGTCTCCATGGACCTGGATCTCAAGAGGGACGGCTGGCAAAACTGTGTCTCACCTGGCACAGAGACACACACACACATAGACACACACACACACACACACACACACACATAGACGCACACAAACATAGATGCGCACACACACGCACACACACACACACGACACCACACACAGACTTAGCAGACAGACAGGCAGCTGCTATCCTGATAGGGAGGCAAGAAGGAAATGATACATGGATGAGAACACACACACACACACACACGCACACACACACACACACACGGCCTATACACCCACACATAATAGAATAAGGATTGAGAATACACAGCATTGAAATTATACAAGCATATACATGTGTGCAAATTGACACAAAAAGTATTCAATATGCAAAATATCTAATTATGTGACCGAATATCATTGTCATTGTCACACACACACACACACAATCACACACACACACAGACACACACACACACACACACACAAACACACACACTCACAGAATATTGAGATCTGTCAACATCGATATTTTCCACTAGCCAGACCCAGACGGAATATGGAGAATCTATTTACTTTCCCTATCAATGGGATATGAAAGTGTCATTAATTTAGTGCATGCTATGGATGAAACCTGATTATGTTACAGTCTATGGGAAGAAGTGTGTGTGTCTGTGTGTGTGTGTGTGTGTGTGTGTGTGTGTGTGTGTGTGTGTGTGTGTGTGTGTGTGTGTGTACTTGTATGTGTGTGTGTGTAGGTGTGTGTGTGTGTGTGTGTGAATGTGTGTGTGTGTGTGTGTGTAGGTGTGTCTGTATGTGTGTGTGTGTGTGTGTGTGTGTGTGTGTGTGTGTGTGTGTGTGTGTGTGTGTGTGTGTATTCAGCCATTGTTGTGGTTTCGTGTTTAAAACTGGCCTACTTCGGCCAATACGTCTGAAGGGGTCAAGACGACATGTTTATTAGATACCCAGCGCCATTGTCACTGTAAAAATGTTATTATTATTATGTGTTTGCATTTATTGAACAGATGTAGGCACATTTGCTATTCAGTGGCCTCTGCCATTCGGGTCAATACAGTAACAGATGTGAAATGAATGTCTATTATGTGAGGGGATACAGTGTATGTGTGAGCGTCTGTTCAGTTCTGTTTGTGTGTGTGTTTGTGTGTGTGTGTGTGTGTGTGTGTGTATGTGTGTGTATGTGTGGGTGTGTGTATGTGTTTGTGTGTTTGTGTGTCTGTGCGCATGTGTGACTGTGTGTGTGTGTGTTACTCCAGGGAACAGAGTACCACTGTGACTGGTTGTGTGTGTGTGTGTGTGTGTGTGTGTGTGTGTGTGTGTGTGTGTGTGTGTGTGTGTGTGTGTGTGTGTGTAGCCACCATAGCATGTGCAGCTGGCTGCTATGAGTAAAGTGAAGAGGAACACAGAGATACAATGTGTACATGTATGTCAACATACACACACACACACAACACACACACACACACACACACACACACACACACACACACACACAGACACACACACACAAAGACACATACAAGCTCAAACACATACAGGCACAAACACATACATTA
>NC_136951.1:20952619-20958830 GCF_949987615.1 Pollachius pollachius
TGGCCAGAAGCACATTATACACCGTTTAATTATAATTAATTTGAAGGCTATGATAGTCCTATATCTATAGAGCTATTAGGCCTAATAATAAATAAATAATATAAAAAACATTAATAATAGGCCGGATAAATATAATAAATAACCTGTATATGATAAATGTAAACAATATATGAGTCATATACAAAAGATAAAGGCCTATGTCTTGCCTATTCCTTCTTCAAACTATTCGTCCCATGCACCACGACATGGGATTTCCTCATTAAAAAGCCTGATTACATAATTATACCATTGCAATATTCATAGCCTATAACTAGGGGGGTCCATCCTCCGAACGCATGTAATAGGACATCAAAGAGCAAAAAATGCAGAAACATGTAATTTGCCCCCAAAGAAGTATGCAAATCCTTAATGTTGTCGCGATATGTTCTAAACTCTGTACCTCCCCATGATTAGATATCAAAATATCAAATGAACAAATCACTGTGCCCGTCAGTGTAGCCTTATTTGTGTCAGTTCCCTTTTGGCCCCGCCGGATCCCCCTCACGCTCACACCGGAGGGACTGCTTCCGTAACCCGGAGAGGAGCCGCGCTCAGCGCGCTGCGTATGACTCGTGTCATGCTGCTGCCTCGCGCCTCGAGAGACTCTTCCCATTTTTATTTTTTTTTTGTTTACTTCAATTAGCCCAATCGCAGCCGCCCCCCCCCCCCTTCTAGAACCCAGAGCGTCACTGCGGGTGAATCAGAGGATTTGGGGTGAAAACAAGGCAAGTCAGTATCTCTAAACCGCCGTCGGCTCCAATCGTTGTCCGGTCCCTGTATCAACTCCAAGGCAACGCGCCTCTCCCTCCCTCCCTCTCTCTCCCTCTCTCGCTCTATCTCTCTCACGCTCCCTCCCTCTCCCTCCCTCCCTCTCTCGCTCCCTCTCCACTCACTCTTTCGCACTCCGCCGCCGCCGCAGCACCTACGACGCCTCGTCAGTGGAGAGCGAGACTCGCACGGAGCCACAGCTGCAGCGCACACTACAGAGAGTTCACCACACAGTCACTCTCTCTCTCTCTCTCTCTCTCCTGCGGAATCCACAGCCAGCAGCACCGGCTCTTTTTTGTACACACACAAACACTCACTCACACTCACACACGTACACACACACATACAAACACACAAACAGACAGACACACACACACACACGGAACACACGACACACGCATCGCGGCGTACATAAGTGCATTCCCGGACAGGGATGGGAGGTGCTGCTACTGCCGCGAGTCTGCCGAGTCACAGAGCGCTCGGGAGGGCATAGAGCCGAGGAGGTCCCGCTGATTGAGGAATGTGACCGGGAGTCCGCCGCTGCTCCTGCTCCGCTGCACCGCCGCTGCTGCCGCTGCTGCCGCCTGTAACGGATGGTTTTCGCACTGCCTTCTGAATTCGCTCAACGTGTACGGGGGATTTCTCTTTTTTTAAAAGTGGACCGGATCTCCAAAAAACAGGATCCGGAATCGTTGGGATTAAGACGTCGCGAACGCCACCCGGACGTTAATTTGTAGGGCAATTTCCAGCCCCGTTTTTCTTGTAGGTGGGAGAGTCTCGATAGGAGTTACAGTGATCGCTGCTGAACCCGTCTTTATCCGCAGTGTCAATGCGACTGCGCTCACAAGTGACACAATCCACGTAGATTACAGGTAAGAACAGCGTTGTGTTAACAGTACCGTGGACACCGTGACAGGATTGGTGTTATTTGTGTTGTTGGTGGTGTTTATTCGGTGTGACGGTAGACCGTAGAGTTGGGAGACTCGGACGCCACTGCGCCAGGTGAAGGAGGCGTGTATCTGCACCTGTTCTGCAGCAGCCCTCTGCACCACACAGAGCCCTCTCCTCTTCCCGGAGATCGCCATGCTCCTCAAAAGTCTCCCGGACACCGGCTGCATTTCTTATTAATAACCAGATTATGAGCCGAGCCTATTTGTCCTAAATATGATCTTGTGTTATTATAAATCCTGGTGGAGGCTTTAGGGGCTATATGCTTTTGATCCGCTTACAAGCAGATTTCAGGGGATTCGCTTATTCCGACCGTTGCACTCTACAAAGGTGCAGGCTGGAGCCCCAACAGCCCTGCTTGAACACCTAGCAGGGTCCTAGAATTACGCAGTGTGTTTTTTTGTGGGGTGGGGGGGGGGGGGGGGGGGGGGGAGTTAGGGAGAAACCTTCACACCCTTTAGTAGCGACTACGCGACGCCAGCACGCATCGCCGTTTAGGGGACTGATCAGTCTATTGGGATTATTTTGGGATGTCACTCTTTGCAATGTTCACAAGGCAGACTGGAGGTGCAGCAGCCTGCGTTAGAATGCGGGGATGATAGGCTACGATGGATTATACTCGTGCAGTGTAAGGAATCGTAGAAAGCAAAGTTGGCGTTACGCGAAATGAATTGCAATGTGTGTTACCCTAAGACCTTTTCTCCTTTATGATGGGGGGGGGGGGGGGGGGGGGGGTCTTGGTTCGAGACCGCGGAACGCGCTACTTGTCTATACTCAGGGGGGCTTGAACTTGGCCTGTGACTTTGACCTCTTCATGCCTTTGGCGTATACTATCAAAATCATTTTTTAAGTATCGTATCGAGTATTGCCTTCCTTTATTAGCAAATGAGAGATCTATAATCCTGTTTACGTTTCATAAGTGGTCTTAGGGTCGAGCATAGGGACTATGATTGCGTGCAGCTAAAATTCGCATTTTATTGATAAATCAATGGCCTCAAATCAATATGGATAAATATTATTTTAGATTGGTTGCAATCTCTAAGTATAGATCTACATTACCGGGGACGGCTGCATTTCTATAAACTAGAACCCCCTGTAGACTTAATGAGCAACACTGCGACCCTGGTACCAATGAGCTTAATCTTGGGCTGTGAAACATTTATTAAATATCCCATTGATTCTGCCAGTGGTCACCATATGCTGGTCCACGCAGCATTATAGCCCGCCCACTCACACACACACACACGCACACACACGCACACACACGCACACACGCACACACGCACACACACACGCGCGTGCACACACACGCACGCATGCGCGCACACGCACATGCACACACATGCACACGGCTCAAGACACACCAGCCTTGTATACTACGGAGGGACGAGGAATTGGCCATACATTTCAGAACTGGCATATAGGAAGCTTGTTTTCCCACACTTGCCTTACGACGCGCGTTGGCACCGTGTCACCGCCTTTGTTGGCCTTAATTGTTTGGATCCTCTCTGCTGGAGATAATGTAATCACCTCCTCCTCAAAGAGTTGGCCGGGGATCCGTGGTTCAGGGCAGGCAGGCTGTGGGGGGGGTGTTGGCTCCACAGTAGGAGCTGATGTCTAGGCAGTAAGCGCGGTGGTAGCGGTGGTAGCCTCTTTAAGTGTACGACACACTGCCTCTCCTCCGTGGAGTGGGATGTATGCCCTTGACTATAAATGCAGCTCTCTACACTTTCCGCATCCCTCCCTCCGTTCGTCCCAGCATCCCCCAGTGTTCCTGTTCCTACCTGCACTCCCCGTATCAATGCAGCGATTCTGCTCTTCACGCTTCCTGACCCAAGTGACTTAATATGCACTGCATTGTTTAAGTAGGGCTGATACAGTGTGTGTGTGCGTTTGTGTGTGTGTGTGCGCGCAAGTGGTGCACATGCAATTAACCAACCAGAAGGGCTGCTTCTGTTTTTGTGCTGGAAGCTGCAGCTATATAAGCCCGGGGAGGGGCTGTGTGCGGTATGGACGCCATAGGGGCAGTGTGGACGCGGTGACCGTTACATCGCGGTTCACCACTCTCGCTGCCGTGGCCGTGGAGGGCGGTTCAGTGTGTCACTGCTCACACGTGGATCGTTATTTGCATGAATTGCTAATAATACAGGGGAGTCATCATCAAGCTTAGAGGTGTTTTGATTGCTACCAATCAAGGTTAGCGAGTTGAAAACCTGTGTTTACCTGTGTATTTGATTGCGTTTGGTAAATCATTCATTCCCGCTCCTGCCGTTGTTGGCAGTTGATGGAGGCTATTGTGGTGTAACGTAAACATGTTTATTTGCCGTTGCTGGCTGATCAAAGAGCCATTCGGTGTGTTTTGGGTCGGTGTTGGACGGGAGTGTAACGTTACTCGCGGAAGTGCGTGGTGGTTGGTGTGTTCCACTCTCAGCCGAAAGGTACTGGGTTCGATCCCCTGTCTCTGCAGTCACCTGCTGCTCATCAGTGAACCACGCCTAACCCATACCTCAACTCCATGAAAGGAGCGTTGGATTAAAGTGCTTCCTAGTAATAACCAAAGCGCTGAATAGTGTGTGTTGAGGTTGAGCTCTGTGTGTCTTAGGGTGCCCAGACTTTGTCGCACACATCGCCTTTTGTGCCTGTGTGTGTATGACAGAATGTGTGTGAGAGAGAGAGAGAGAGAGAGAGAGAGGCAGAGCGACCTTGTGCCCTTGTTGAGTCTCAGCGACGAGGAGCCAGAGGAAAACATTTAGCAGCTTGATAATCCTCTCACTCCTCCGTCACGCCTCTGCTCCTCACTCCAGTCCTACCTTAAGGCAGATCTTTGGAGAGCGTCTTAGAGACTCTATCCCTCTCTCTCCCCCCCCCCCACCCCCCCCCTCGCCCCCGCCCACGCTGTCCATCAGTTGCTGCCTACAGGACCCAGGAACATGGTCCTTCAGACTGTGGGGGCCAGAGGCAGCGCACACTGACACACTGCCCTCTCCCCCGTCTGTCAGCCAGTGGTCAGCTCCCAGCAGGCTGCAGAGGGAGGCTGGGGTGGAGGGTGGAGGGTGGAGGAGGTGGAGGGGGTGGAGGGTGGAGGGTGGAGGAGGTGGGGGGTGGAGGGGGTGGAGGGTGGAGGGGGTGGAGGGTGGAGGGTGGAGGAGGTGGAGTGTGGAGGGGGTGGAGGGGGTGGAGGGTGGAGGAGGTGGAGGGTGGAGGGTGGAGGAGGTGGAGTGTGGAGGGGGTGGAGGGTGGAGGAGGTGGAGTGTGGAGGGGGTGGAGGGGGTGGAGGGTGGAGGGTGGAGGAGGTGGAGGGTGGAGGGTGGAGGGGGTGGAGGGTGGAGGGTGGAGACCATGTCAGTATTGTGGTGAGATCAGCCCTGCTCCCACTCTGACCTTGGCCCCCACGGATGGCGTTTTCTTTTGGCTGAAGGGCTGGTGCCGACCTGCACACACACATATTCATGCAGTGCAGTCATACACACCCAAACACACAAACACACACACACTAACACACGAACACGATTTTTTGGTGACAAAAACCAACATGCGGTAGCAAAGGTGTTAAGACATCCCTCAGCAGTGTGTGTGTCTGTGTGTGTTTGTGTGTGTGTGTGTGTGTGTGTGTCTGTGTGTGTGTGTGTGTGTGTGTGTGTGTGTGTGTGTGTGTGTGTGTGTGTGTGTGTGTGTGTGTGTGTGTGTGTGTGTGTGTGTGCGTGTGTGTGTGGACCCGGGCTGCAGTGTGTGAGTGATGTGTCCTGGTGTCGGGGATGGGTCTGGTCGGCCCACAGAGACGTGTCGTCATGCCAACCTGAATGATGTGTTTGTATCCGACCTGAATGGATCTCTCTGTTGGTTTCCTCTCTCTCTCTCTCTCTCTCCTCTCTCTCTCTCTCTCTCTCTCTCTCTCTCTCTCTCTGTCTCTGTCTCTGTCTCTCTCTCTCTTGCTCTCTTTCTCTCTCTCTCTCTCTCCCTCTCCCTCTCTCCCTTTCTCTCTCCCTGTCTCTGACTCTCTCTCCATATCACTTGTTCGCTCAGCCTTCCTGTTTCCACGTGGAGTCGATGAAATCGTATATCTCTTGTTTGTTTTTTCCCAACTGTATCCCATTTGAGATGGAAACCGATTTTGTGTGTCACAACCTGACACTCCATCAGAGAGATACTATCACTAACGGATGGCGTCGAAGGGTTTGGATCCGCGGTTTAATCTAGTGGGAGGGCCTCCGTGCCACAATAGGAGAGTGATTGCATACAAGTATGCAATTAACCCTTCACTATGCGCCTTTGCCACTGCATATTGATTTTTAGTGTTTTTTTGAGCGACAACGGAAGCCGGCAGCGGATCTGAAGCTGGGATCTTGGAACAATTGGCTGCTGCTGCAGTGGGTTCTAGAGAGATTAGATCAATACATGTCACTGGGTCCAAGTTAATGAGCAGCTTCTGTTCTTCTGCTTGCATCCCACTCCTCTG
>NC_136951.1:20959030-20979030 GCF_949987615.1 Pollachius pollachius
AGACACAGGGGGAGAGGAGGGAGGGAGGAGAGGAGGGAGGGAGGGAGGGGGAGGGGAGAGGGGAGGGGGGGAGAGGAGAGGGGAGGGAGGGAGGGAGGGGGAGAGGGGAGGGAGGGAGGGGGGGAGAGACACAGGGGGAGAGGAGGAGAGAGGGGAGAGGAGGGAGAGGGGAGAGGGAAGGGGGGAGAGGAGGGAGGGGGGAGAGGAGGAGGGAGGGAGGGAGGGAGAGGGGAGAGGAGAGGGGAGAGGGGAGGGGGGGAGAGGAGAGGGAGGGAGGGGAGAGGGGGGAGGGAGAGGAGGAGAGGGGGGGAGGAGAGGAGGAGAGGGAGGGAGGGAGGGAGGGGGGAGAGAGGGAGGGGAGAGGAGAGGGGAGGGGGGAGAGGGGAGGAGAGGAGAGGGGAGGGGGGAGAGGGGAGGAGAGGGAGGGAGGGAGGGAGGGGGAGAGAGACACAGGGGGAGAGGGAGCTGGGGAGAGGCAGAACGACGGAGGGATGGTTGTGATGTTGTCAGAGATAAACTAGAGCTTGGAAGGAGAATCATGGGAGGAATGAAATGGAAGTTGTCCTCAGACGACATAACTTGGCTGCAGAGGACAGGTGATGAAACGAGAGGGAGGGGGAGAGAGAGGGGGAGAGAGAGGGTTCTGTTTTGAGTGCTCAAAGGGTGTGACCTTCTGCAATCACAATAAAACCATCAAGCTTTCCTCTGCTTTAAAATCGGCATCACAGGAGCTACAGAAGCAGAAGAGACTAAAAGAAAAGTTAAAAACACTGTATGCAAATTCCCTGTAAGTGGCTTTGGATGAAGGAATCTTCCAAATGCCAAAAAAGCAATCACGGAATAGGAAGAGAAGAAAGCAGAAGTTAATCTTTCCACAGATGGCTCTGAAACCAAATTCCTTTCTTTGTGCGTCCACCTGTCTTCCCCGAGGCCGTGGGGCTGTCCTGACAGAATGTTGAGTAGGACTGTGTCCCCTAGCCTCCTCCCCTAGCCTCCTCCCCTAGCCTCCTAGCCCTCCTCCCATGGCCCTCCTACCTCCACTGTCCAGGGCCCCTTGGGGGGACCGTCCGCCGACGGACCCCCCAGGACCCCCAGGACCTGAGAGGCTGTTAGTATAGATCTTATCCCCTTTAAAGGCGGCCTAATCGGCCATAAGGGGCGGGCCGTGCTGATCAATGGACATCCAGCCCGCGGCCGTGGCCGATTGATGCTGTTGTTCCAGCAGAACTAGTCCGTCCCGTTTGATCTGGTCACAGCCGGCCGGCCCGTCGATGCCCCCCCCTCCGGCCTGCTCTCCTGATCACCCTCTCGTTCCAATAGCTGGCGCTCGCTCAGCCGCACCGACATGGCTCATGTACCCTGTGTGTGAGGAACATGCGTGTGTGCATGCCTGTTTGGGTGTGTGTGTGTGTGTGTGTGTGTGTGTGTGTGTGTGTTGTGCAGTTAACTAGAGAGACAAAGCAGTGTGACTCCTGATGGGCGGGGAGGGGGGTTAAAGTAAAGATTATTGTGCCGTTCCCCCGGTCAGCTCCCGGGTTCACTCTCCCAGTGTGTGTGTGTGTGAATGTGTGTTTGTGTGTGTATGTGTGTGTATGTTCCCGGGTTCACTATCCCAGTGTGTGTGTGAGTGTGTGTGTATGTTTGTGTGTGCATGTTCCCGGGTTCACTCTCCCAGTGTGTGTGTGAGTGTGTGTGTGTTTGTGTGTGCATGTTCCTGGGTTCACTCTCCCAGTGTGTGTGTGAGTGTGTGTGTGTTTGTGTGTGCATGTTCCTGGGTTCACTCTCCCAGTGTGTGTGTGTGTGTGTGTGTTCTTGTGCGTGTTCTCCCAGGTTCTTCACTCTCCCCGGGCTTCAGAACCGCATCGATCCGCTCTCCTCAGCCTCTCACATCGTTTAAAAGTACAGGAATGTTCCCCAGCAGTCAGCAGTTATAGCTCCAAGTGATAGGGGGGGAAGGGGGCGGGGCCAGATGGCAGGGGGTTGTGTGTGGGCGGGGCCCTGGCAGGGACCGCCTAACACATCAAACTCTGAACACTAAAGGTTCCATCACCGTAGAGGAACACGGTCCACCTGGAGGCCTGGGGCTCTAGGGCGAGGCCCCGGGAGGACATCCAGAGCACAGCTAGAGTTACGACTTCCTGTCAGCGGGAGACAAGGCAGTGTTTGGACGGGGATGTGCCGCTGTTTACACTGAACCTCTGAAGGCAGCGAGCGCTAGGCTAACCGCCAGCTGCTCTGGTAACGTTGTGTGTTTGGGACACAGACGAACGGTCCTATCCGATATAAAGTAAATATCGGACGTGTCTGTCTTGTGTTGGCGGCCGCGGCCCTACAGCGTTAAACTGTCTAGTGCTTGTGGCCTCGAGCTCACCCCCCCACTCTGAACCGACGAGGACCATGTGCTAAAACCCATTTATCAGCACATCCTACCCCCACACACACACATGCATCCGCACACACACATGCACCCACACACACACACAGACACACACACGCACTTTAAGTCCTCCATTAGGAAGGTGTGCAGGAGGTAGTTGCCGTGCAGCCACAGCAGCCTGCGTCTCCTCGCCTGTTCCTCTCCCTACACTGATTTCCTTTTAGGGCCTTTAAGTCGCCGCCTCCACCACGTCTGTCTCAGGAGGGTGGGCTCGTGGGTCATATGACGTACATTCTATTAATGCTCTACAAGCACTTAGCGAGGGCCTGTGAACCTATGGGGAGCAGGAGCACCGAGGCTGGATGGGAGTGAATGTGAACCGATGGGAACAGAAGCACTCGGCTGGAGCGGGTGATTGGCGTGCCGTCGCCAGTCGATTGACCGGAAGGAACGGCTCTTTGGCTTGTGTGAAGTAAGCTGTCAAAACTAAGTGATGGGGTTTCTGTGGGGCGAGTTCTCGCTACATCAAGACATATTTGAGAAGACTTTCCTACTGTCTCCATCCATCTGCCCCTCGAGGAGACTAACCCTAACCCTAACCCTCCCTGAAAGGAGGGGGTCCCTCTTTCGGCCGTCCTTCTCAAGGCTCTTCCCTTGATCGTTAATGGACTGTTGTTCTTGCTCCTTCAAGGTCTTAGGTCTTGTTTGGCCTGTGAAGCTCTGTTAAAACTGTAACTGACGAACGGCTGTAGTACAAAAAACAATTGACTAGTCCTGTACCTAGAGAACTGTGACTCCCGACCCAGAGAAGGTCTGTGCTTCAGCTGTGGTGATTCCATCACTACATAAGCTCAGTTAATAGCCCTTCTGAGACCCTTCTTTCACAGCCACAGTAGAGGAGTAACTTCTGGTATAACCCCAAGTCTGACTCATTTAGTTCTCTATGCTCGTCATTACAGTGCATGATAAATTTGAATACACACACACACACACACGCACATGCACACACACACACACACACTGTCCACATGCTAGCGTCCAGCCCTTCTCCTCCTGGGCGATGCTGTTGATGAATGAGTCCCATGTTGTGAACCTGAGGAGGCTGTGGTCGCCTCGCTGCGTCTCGGCCCACGCCAGACTCTCTGCCTGCCCCCCCCGTCCCCGACACACCCCTCTGAAACAGACGGGAGGAGTTAGAATCAGGAGTCCAATCAGGGTGGAAAATGATTACGTTTACTTTTTGCATTATTTCTGCCTGTGGCTATGTGGCTATTTTCTCTTTCTTTTGTATTTTAGATACACACAAACACAGAAACACACACACACACAAAACAAATTAGGCATTATAAGTGAATAGTAGTGTATTTTGTGATTTGTTTTGCCTCAGCCTCAGTGTTTTTCTTAATTTCTTTGTATTCCTGGTGCTCCCTACAGTAGACCATGGTTGTTTACTAAATGATTGTTGTTCCAGTTGAACAAAGTCCTAATCGTTATTTGTGGTGTTGTTCTCTCTCCCTCTCCCTCGGCCCCGCCATGCCCACATTTTGATTCGTCGACGGGAATCACTTGCTCAATCAACAGGTATGTCATTTAATGTTTTGAGGCGCTGTATTGATGTGTATATCTCTCTCTCTCTATCCATCCGTCTCTCTGTCTCTCTGTCTGTCTGTTGGGGATTCCTGAACAGCAGAACAGCAGTAAGAAGTAGGGCTTGAATAAACATGATTATGATGGGTTGTTCTGGGGGCCAGGCTGTCTGCGTGCTGCGTGCTGGCTGCTATTTAGAGGTTGTGAGTCAGTGGCTGCCTGATCACAAGATAGTAAAGGTGAACCTGAGGTCGCCTCTGAGGAGGCAGACGTGTGTGTGTGTGTGTGTGTGTGTGTGTGTGTGTGTGTGTGTGTGTGTGTGTGTGTGTGTGTGTGTGTGTGTGTGTGTGTGTGTGTGTGTGTGTGTGTGTATGTGTGTGTGTCATAGTCAGGAGGTGCTTTTGCTTGTGGATTAAACATGTCCTTGCTGCCTGCAACTGGTGTTCGCTGTAACCAAGCAGTGGTTAAACTATAGTAACCTGGTTACCAACCAGTAGCTCAACTACAGTAACCTGATTATTAACCACAAGCTAAATTACAATAACCTGCTTACCAACCAGTAGTAACCTGTAGTCTCTCTCTCTCTAACACCTCCACACATGAGCATTTTTGAGGGTGGGCAAAAGTGGCAGTGCGATGATGGCATTGAAGAAATTAATCAAATGCACAGCCCATCCTTCTGGATGGGGGACACATGATGTGTGTGTGTATGTTTTACTGTCCCGGGAGAATTTGTCTGTAGATCATATTGATTCAGCGGAACTGTCACCCTATACTTTCCCTGAGCACACACACACACCACACACACACACAGACGCACCCCTCCAGGGAAAGGCTTGTGGCGGGTATTTCAATACATTGTCAGCGTTAGGGTCTGTCAGTGTTTACATCAAACACTCATTCCTCAGAGATGCTCCATAACGTTGTCTGGAGGCATTACAATCACAGCCCTGTGCCGTGTGTGTGTGTGTGTGTGTGTGCGCATATGTCAATGTTTGTTTTTATGTTAATTTGTTGCCCGTGCTTGTGGCTGCTGTACATGACTCAGAAGATTTACTTGGAGTGTGATTGCATTTATAAAATATGTATTTTCGTTATGGCAGTATGTGTTGCAGAGCAAAAGTCATTTCATGATTTGTGTGTATCTGTGTGTGTTTGTGTGTGTGTGTGTGTGTGTGTGTGTGTGTGTGTGTGTGTGCACGTGTGCATGTTAAATAGTGCACGTGGGCACTGCGCAATGCCAAGAGCTCTGAACAGGAACACCAATCAAATATACTAGACATCTGTGACCACACTCACACGCACACGCGCACACACGCAAACGCACGCACATACACTTCCTCTTTGTTAAATGCACACACACACACACAGCAGACCACCCTACAGCCGCTCCGGCTCGGCAGCGGCCCACATAACGTGTTCATGATGGGGGGCGTCCCTCTGCTCTATGAGCCCATCTTTATGAGTTCTCACCGGGCGTCGTCCTGCAGACTGATTGGCTTGTGATGATGTCGCCTGGCTAGTTGTTTCATATGTCGGTAATGTTGAAATATTCATAAGCCCCCGGCCCGGTACCCAGGGGCAAAGCACACAATGCGCTGGTGCACACTGACACGCGCACACACACACTTGCCCACACACACGCACGCACACACACACTCAATTCTGCTCACGGTTGTGTAAATGTGTTTTCCATGACTCTGTGTGATGGGTCCTCACTCCACTTACAGTATCGCCATAGTGATGGGTATGCATCGGTGTGCGATGACATGGTTGATTCGGGGGTGTTGCCAAGAGAGAATGGCCCTGACTTGATGAGAGGGGGGGGCTTTTTGGTCTTTTTTTTTCAGTTATCTATCACCGCTACCTTGTTTTTGTCACATTTGTCTCAATTGCAGCTTAACTCACATCCTGCTTCATATCCTGTTAACCTGTTATCCAGTTAACTCACTTTGAGCTTTTTCAAACGCCTCACCCTTTTGGCAGTGCTTGTATTGATGCTGTGTGCAATGCGATATCGATATTTAAAGGCAGCATTGCAGCGACTATCGAATTGTGCTTAGCGTAGCTCGGTTGTGTAGGGCGCCCGGCAGGTAGTGGCCAATGAAAGCCCTGTTTTAATCATTCACACAGCGTGCTATTAATTATGTCTGAACGCGAGCAGCACAGGGAAGGAGGATAAGGACTGCATGCATTAGCATAAGCACCAGTCCTCTTTCACTTCATATCTTCTGATCGTCCAAATTAAAATAAGAAGAAAGTGTAGTTTTACTGCCTCCTAGCGTCGGCGGGGGGGGGGGGGGGGGGGGGGGGGGGGGGGGGTGATCGTCTTAACGAGTTGTTTTATTTTACGACTTCTTTTTTTGGTTTGGAGGAGTTGAGGGGCCTTCTCCTTCACCCCCCCCCCCCCCCACACACACACACACTTTCAGAGTGAGGTCACATAAGGAACCGTTCGTTCTGTATGTTGTTAGGGGAACAAGGAGAAGTGGTGTCCAGTCGTTCCCAGGACTTCCACTGTCCTTAATGGGAACCTTTTCCCCCCAGACAGTGCTTCATCACGTCCTCCATTTACAGCCCATTGGTGGAGAGAAGCCCCTCCCTCCGGCCCTCCTCATTTATGTATCCATCTGTCCTGCCCCCCTCTCTCTGTTTTACACGCACGCACGCAAACGCACACAAGCACACACACAAGCACACACACACACACACACAAGCACACATGCCAAACACGCGACCACACAAACTTGCACACACACACACGCACAGCTCCTGAATGCGTAACCACAAACATACACACATGCACCGATGCACGGCCACACGCATATACACCGACATGCACACACACACACACACACAAACATACACACACGTCCACTGTCAGGACACTGTAATGCATGCTAATGATATGCATGGGGGAGAGAGGGAGAGGGAGAGAGAGAGGGAGGGAGGGGCTCCTCAGCCTGGCATCCTGGGCGGATCAATCCTTACCTGCAGGAGAGTGTGTGTGTGTGTGTGTGTGTGTGTGTGTGTGTGTGTGTGTGTGTGTGTGTGTGTGTGTGTGTGTGTTAACGTGGGTGATTAGGTGTGTGTGTCTGAATGTGTGTGATCAAGAGCCAAGTTTGGTTTAATTAAAGCGAAGACTTCGCTCCCTGGTAGGAGGAGAGCAAAGCTCAGGTGTTCTGCCTTAAACTGTGATAAGAAATAATAAGTTGTTGAAACATTCAGTCATTTTTAATTGGATAGATGAGTACAAGAAGTTTTCAAAGACGTCAATATTAACGTCTTGAACTGCGTCAAGTTTTTGTACAGCGTTGCATTTTTATCATGAGGCAGCATTTTCTCTCCTTGATTGGAATTCATTGAGGGTGTTTGGTTGCTTGCTGATTCATCATCTTTCTCTCTCTCTTCTACCCTCTATCACACTCGCTCTCTCTCTCTCTCACTCTCTCTCTGCTGTCACAGTCCTGGCAGACAGAAAGGGACATTGCAGGGTCACACACAAACACGCTTACTCACTCTCTCTCACACACACACAATCTCGCTCGCACGCACGCACGCACGCACACACACACACACACACTCTCGCTCGCTCGCACGCACGCATGCACGCACGCACACACGCGTGCGAACAAACACACACACACAATCCCACACACACTGTTGCTCCATCAGCCCATGGTTGCAGGGCAGTCACAGGGTGATGACATCATCTGGCATGTGACATATTGCTGTAGTCATTTATCATTTGCATATTTTTATTTTATATTTTTTTAGGTTTGCAACCTAATCACAAGATGATATAGTTAAGGAAATCTGACCTCACAATAGGTATTATGCTTTTCACAAATCGATGAAGAACATAAATCATAAACACTCACTGCCATTTGTCCATATTGGTGGAAGACGGCAACACAACCATTGATACATTTCTCCTCTCTCTCTCTTTCTCTCACTCACACTTTCAATCAATAGTATTAAACTGCTTTGTACAATCCTTACATACAAACATATGCATCTATACACACACAGACACACACACACACACACGCACACACACACACATATTGAAAATTATCTTTCAATGTATTGCTATTTCGACTTAAGATCCCAATGTCCTCCTCATTTTCCAAAGAAGGCCCTGAGCTGTTCCCATGTTGACCCCTCCCTGGGCCGGGGGAGTTACTCCAGAGTCATGTGAATGAGCCCATATGTATGGCAGGAAATTAAATATCTTAGTTTATACCAGTTTTGTATGCAACCCAGCTGTGAACTGTGTTGCTATGGCAATAAACCTCGGTCAGGCGGCAAACATGTTTAACCCTTTTTTTTCTTTTTACTATGAAAAACAATTTGTGTGTTTGTGCGTGTGCATGTGTGTTCATGTGTGTGTATGTGAGTGCATGTGTACACGGCTCAATTTGTCCCTCACACTCACACCCCACTCTCTTAGTGGGCGTGTGTGTGTGTTTTGTTTACCGACTTACACCCAACATAATGCTCCAGGAAGCCCTTCATCAGCACCGCCTTCCTGGTGTGTCTGAAGCCGGCGGCTGATTGGCCGAGAGGCCCTCCACGCAACAAGGGATCCGTCTCGGAGCCCGGCCCGGCAGTTAGCGGCCATTGTTTCATGTTCACCCTCGCTCTCCTTTGTCTGCTTCGTCTCCTGGGTGATGCCAAGCTTTTCACCTAGGTCACACACACACACACACACACACACACACACACACACACTAACACACACACACACACACACACACACACACACACACACACACACACACACACACACACACACACACAATAGCAGTAGAAGGCGCCGCGCATGAATATTCATCCACACCTGCTCCTAGCAGAAACCTTTACTCTCGTCTCTCTGGCAACACAATACTACACACAATACTACACACTACACTGCCATACACAATACTACACATTACACTGCCACACACAATATTACACACTACACTGCCACACACAATACTACACACTACACTGCCACACACTTTTTCCTCGACTACAATCAAAGCTCAAATCTCACTGCTAAGTTGTGTGATTACAGTTAAAGCAACACAACGGTTTGCCCTCGCATTCTAATTACGCTTCATACATATTTTTCCACAGCCTATTAATGACTAATGGTCAAGAAGAAGTCACATAATGATTCACTACCTACCTTGTTTTACCCATAATTCAACTCAAGGTTAACTAGCTGACATTACCCATAATGCACCTTGAAATGTCCTTCCTACTTCTTGGGTGTGAGAAAATCTCAATTCATAAATATATATTTTCTGAAAGTGTCCTTTGATGTGCAGTAAACCTATCGCGTTTTACAAAGCGGGAATGTCTGTGATGTCATTAAAGTGAGACGGCACTGATGCAAGATCCATCATCGGTGTGGAAATCCGCGTGTCTATACGGCTGGGAGGGGGGGGAGGGGGGAGGTGGATTACATCCGTGGTGAAAGAGGTTAGGGGTAAACAGACTATCCCGGGGATGTTTATGCTGTCTGGCATGTGTGTCTGTTTGTGCCAAATCTGCCACAGCTTTGGTTTACAGCTCTCTCCGAGGTGTTACATCTCCTTCAACCATTTCTTTCCCTTCCCTTTACTGATGTTTTCTTCTATTCATTTTTCGGTCAAGAGTCCCATAATTCTCCTTACCCTCAAAGCCGTGGGTTTTCTCGTAAGACACGTTTGTTTGGACAGTGTGTTGATATATTAGGGTCCGTCTTTGTGAATTTCGCCTTCATTCTCTCCATGGCTATCTTTCTCTTTATTTGCTTGCCTCCTCCTCCAGTCCATTTGTTCCACTGCTGTGTTTTGTTGTGGGCTTGCTTCGGTCTCCGGCTCCCTGACGTCCATCCTGCTGCCTCCGACCTCGCCTCTCCTTCGCCCTTTCAGCCGTCTTCCTCTAAAGCCTCCAGTGGAGTCTGCCAGCGATAAACGAGGGCGCGGTCATGTTGTGTTGGCCTCCATGTCTCGGGACCCATGAAGGTCCCATTGTGTCGTACATCTCTGTCACGATGTCCGACCCGTCCGTCCATCTATCCACACATCCATCTGTTGTGGGAATAAAGGGAAGAGAGAAAAAGTTAAAACAAAGTGAAAAAGTTTTCTTTGTGGATGACAGTGTATTTGTGGATGTGTTCCTGGGATTCTTATATGTGTGTGTGTGTGTGTGTGTGTGTGTGTGTGTGTGTGTGTGTGTGTGTGTGTCTACACTGATCCCGGTCCAGGATGCAAAGATAAGTCACAGACAGCACTTCCATGCCCTTTATCAAAGAGTAGAGCAGTCAAAGACCCAGGCCACTCAGCGATCAATATTCACACACATTATGTCGATCGGAGCCGGACTCACACAATCCCTAAAATACTTTAAACATGGCCACCCACCGGCACATTTCACATGACCATCGTTCATTGTTCATCTGGCTATGAATCACACACTGACGACAAAAAAGCTAAAAGTACATTGAACTCATGCTCACATTTACAGGCCTAGCATGCTAACATAAACAGATCAGGACACACACACACACAATGACACACGCGGGTAAGAAGGCGTCACCTGCCTTACTCTGACATCAAGCAGCACAGAGAGTCAGATGGTTCTCCGATCAGCAGTCTGTGTGGTGAGCTGCAGTGGGATCTCACCCTCCGCATCCAACACCAATAAGGGTGAGATGGAGGAATGAGACACAGCCACGGTCTGGGCCCTGGAAGGTTGATGAGGTGTGAGCCCCATTAGGGTGACACTCGTCATCCCGTCCACCATGGTGGACACACGGCCAAGATTAGAAACTGATCAATACTTGTTCTAGTAATGGAGCTTAAGGGTGTCAATCGGGCTTCCAATCTTTATCAACTAATCAATTGTTTAGTTGATGATAGGTTTGGAAGTTCCATCTTGGTTTTCGTTTTTCAGTTGATGCGTACGCTTTCTGTTCAGAGTTTTAAACGGATGCTTTGTGTTTTTGTTGTGTACTTTCTTTTGCTTTTTCCGCCTTTCACGTTTTGGTTCTTACGTTCCTTCAGTTTCATTTGATTATTTAGTTTCTATCGTTCTTTCCTTTTTAAATGTCTCTCTCTCTCTCTTACTGTCTTACGTTCTCAACCTGCTTTGGGGCTCTGAGGTGTCGCCCCCCCCCCCCTCCTCTCATTGCCCCGCACTGGGAACCAAAATGGCGGCCAATTACACAGTCAGACAATGCAAGCTATAAATCATCCATTGGGCTGTCAGACACATGAGGGTGTGCGGGTTGTGGAGGGAGGGGTCTCAACAGAAGAGTAAACATGCGCCCCTATCCTCTCCATTTCTCCGTCTTTCTATCTCTATTTTACACTTTGCTTCAGAAAACAACACTGCTGCAATGCAGAGATCTCCGCCCAGCCATTGTGTCCCTTTTATAACCCCCCTCTATCACTCTCTCTCTCTCTCTCTCTCTCTCTCTCTCTCTCTTTCTCTCTCTCTCTCTGTCTCACTATGCTTGTTTATCCCCTCCTCAGTTTATTTTGCCGTTGATTATTTGACTGCTGCCTCCTTGCAATTCTGGCTGAATGAGAATACGTTATTAAATACTCTGACTATCTGTCCCCTATACACATCTGTCCCCTATATATCCCCTATACATCGAGTGAAACAGTTCCGTCTCTGGCGTAATCTCCCCCTATCTACCTCTTCCATCTCTGTCTCTCACTCTCTGTCTCTCACTCTCTGTCTCTCACTCTCTGTCTCTCACTCTCTCTATTTTTGAGAGAGAGAGAGAGAGAGAGATTGAGAGACAGAGAGAGTGAGAGACAGAGTGAGAGACCGAGAGCGAGGGTGAGAGACGTAGAGAGTGAGACGTAGAGAGTGAGAGACAGAGAGTGAGAGACAGAGAGCGAGGGTGAGAGACAGAGAGAGAGAGTGGCAGTGGCGTGTCAGAGGCAAACTTTAAAGAGAGATTAATGGAGGAGAGACCGGGCTCTCTCAGGCTCGGTGCGTGGGGGCGAGCGAGCTCTGCGTAATGTGTGTTTGAGAGAGCGAGTGTCATCTTAAAGTGCTGCAGATTTACATACAAAAGATCTCTCTGTGTTTCTGCACAGCCGAAATGATTACAATAACTGAAAGGGCATATTTCTCTATGGATACGCTCTATATTTCTCTCTTCAATATTCCTGTGGATAATCCTCCTGGGGAATGAGGGCATGAGAGATGGGATGTCTGATCGCTACCTGCAGAGAAATAAGTAGACGCATTTCCACGTGTATTAAATCTCCTAATTAAAGTCACTGTGAGTGGATGTTTGCACATAAAAGTTCAATTGTGTTTTGGTAGACATGGACCATTCTTACTTCATGAGAGTTTAAATGTGTTTAGGTAGACATGGACCATTCTTACTTCATGAGAGTTTAAATGTGTTTAGGTAGACATGGACCATTCTTACTTCATGAGAGTTTAAATGTGTTTAGGTAGACATGGACCATTCTTACTTCATGAGAGTTTAATTGTGTTTAGGTAGACATGGACCATTCTTACTTCCGGCGACTCGACTTGAATTTCCCGGATGCGATTGAAATGAAAACAAAAGCACTACAAAGGCACTTTGGTTTCATTTCTTCTTTTCTTTTTCCCCCCCAAAAGGTTGCTTTGCGTGTCTTGTGTTGTCAGCGTCGCAGGTTGAGGCAAATGGAGACCGCTAATGAATTGATGAGTCAGTATCATCTCTCCCGGCCCCCCGCCTCTCTTCATTAGTTTACTCAGTGTCTGCATTCAGTCGTAAAGAGCCTACAAAATAACAACCTTATTGCTGCATTACAGCTTGGCCTAATTGAATAGCAAGTGGGACAATGGAGGAGGGGTCCATGATTGAAAAGGCTTTGTTCCGGCTGTTCCATCTTTACCGCGTCTCTCTCTCTCTCTCTCTCTCTGTCTCTCTCTCTCTCTCTCTCTCTCTCTCTCCCTCCCACTCTCTCTCTCTCTCTCTCCCTCCCCCTCTCTCTCTCTCTCCCTCCCTCCCTCTCTCTCTCTCTCGCTCCCTCTCTCTCTCTTTCCTACTCTCTTTCTCTCTCTCTCTCGCTTTCCTACTCTCTTTCTCTCTCTCTTTCTCTCTCTCTCTTGCTCTTGCTTTTGCTCTCTCTTGCTCTCGCTCTCTCTTTCTTGCTCGCTCTCTCTTTCCTGCTCTCCTTCTCCCCCCTCTCCCTCTTGCTTCTTCTCTATCCTCTCTTCTTCTTGATCTCTTTTCCTCTTTCAGTCTTAATTCATTGGATCGTCTCCCCCCTGCTCCCATCCATCCAGAGATGTGCGCAGATGTAAGTGACATGATGTCTTCCCCAACCCTTTAACCAAACTGTTCCCAGTCAAGCCAGATCCATGTGTGAGGAGCCTTATAGGGGCACAAATCAGGCTTCGGATGAACAATCTTAAGTCTGGTGGCAGTTCCCTTTTTATCGCTTCATTTTTGTTTTCGCCTATCTTGTTGCTGGAGGCGGGAAACTTTAAGCGCGTGTCTGTAAAGGTTTCAAACCGACAGCTCACGAGTTTCTCTTTGGTAGAAACATCTCTGGAACGAAACGGTAAACAAGGTGTAGCTCTGTCCCTCTCTGTTCCTGGAAATGGGCCCAGGCTCTGTGCCGTCTCTTCCCTGAAAGTCTGCCATCGCCTGGTAGGCCTGATCCCCGATTAGGGCCTCATGACATCAAGTCTCCCTTCTTCCAGCGGCGATCCCAGGGACAGACGATATGAAAGGGCTTCCCACCGTGGATGAAAGAAGATATGCTTTATTGGTAATGCGCTGATAACCTCATGGCATTGGAGTATATTGCAATGGAATTGTTTTCGTGCAGCCCACGTAATTGTGGTTGCAGTGGGACAATATGGGCCCTGTGATTACCAGTTGTGGTTCATCCCATGTAATGCTTATATCTTCAATCAGTTTTGATTGTAGCAGCTCACACACACACACACACAGACTTAAACATTATCAACTAGCAACTGGTTTAGATAATACAGTGCATACAGGTATAGATACAGTATACTATTCTTGTATAGGCAAATCACCTTAGAACACATGTTACACATAGATCTCAAACATATTAACGTTCAGTAGATAATGCACACATAGGTACACACACACAAACTCACACACACGCACATTTTTGAAAAATCACTCCATTTCTGTGGCGCCCACACACACACACCTCCCTGCGTGGATACCTTGTCCGTACGAGAGAGCGGATGGTGTTAATTGCGTTAGGCGGTCATGAGCGGAAACTTTAGCTGACATTATGCTCATACGCTGGTCCACCTAGACCGGAGCGTAGAGGGCATCAATGAGGGATTGATCCCGTGTCTGAATCCGATCCGGAATGGCTGTGATCACATCTCCCTCCCCACTGTATCCCTTCCCATTTAATGTATGTTATCTCTACCCCCCCCCCCCCCCCCCCCCCCGTCGTTACGTTAGATTAGTGGTGGGTTGGGGTAATATACACGATATGAGAGATTAAAGCGGCTGTGATACATGGTGGGGGAGTTCATCCCCTCTCCTATATGTGGAGGATAGTCATCTTCCCTGCGGTGCAGCAGGCAGCCAATATAAATCTCTTTATGAGCGTTTTTATCACTCGGATGGAACTCCCCGGTTCACAGGTCAGATGGTGACATCAAAGTGACAGATCTGCCTCTAAATATACCTCTCACGACGCACATACACACGTACACACTTTATAACTCTCCTCTTGCCTGGTAATACAACCCCGGTTATTACATCGCTGGCAGTGAGACATTATACAGTGTTTGAACTGACAACAGTGTCTTATCTGGTTATATGGCCTTTTATCTTTAATGTGTTCACAGCAGCTCTGTAGAGAAAACACAGCCCTACTATAGACTATATATCTTAGGTGAATAATATATAGGAATATATATATATAGGTGAATGTACACAGCCGTGAATTCATCTTAGCTTAGTAGTTTTAATTAAGCACAATACTAAATGGAGGAGTTAATATATTCCGCATTTGGTACACGACTGTATGGCTACCAGGTCTATCTGTTTGCCATAGAAACACCGGGGCCTTTATTATTTGCCTGCGAGTGAAATTTCAATTAAAACAAGGGTGTGTTGCTGTCGAAAAAAAACGTACGCAATCAAAAGACTGTGAAGGCGGCTTTCTTCACATCAGCAGAACTGACATTTTGTTTTTAATCACCGTTGTGCGAAGGGTAACACTTAACAAAACGCTCTCATTACTAAATGACTCGGAGGGAAAGACGCTCTACACAGAGCGCAAGGGAAAGGCGGGAAGGAGGGAGACGCTCCGAGTGGGGAGAGTAGGGAGCAGTGAAGGGGCCGAGCCAGAGGAGGTCAGAGTAGGGAGCAGTGAAGGGGCCGAGCCAGAGGAGGTCAGAGTAGGGAGCAGTGAAGGGGCCGAGCCAGAGGAGGTCAGAGTAGGGAGCAGTGAAGGGGCCGAGCCAGAGGAGGTCAGAGTAGGGAGCAGTGAAGGGGCCGAGCCAGAGGAGGTCAGAAGGAGTAAGAGAAAAAAACAAAAACAAAACCTGGGGTAATATGGGCAAAGGGGAGTTAAGGGAGTTGGGGTGGGGTTATGCTGATGGCGAAGGATGTTGTTCTGTTAAAAGAGAGAGAAGAGAGAGAGAGAGAGAGAGAGATGTACGCTCCACTCTCTCTCGTCTCTGCTAGTCTGTTCCCTCTTGCTTTCTGTCCACTGGGGGACTGCAGGTGCACTCTGTGTCCTCTCTCTCTCTCTCTCTCTCTCTCTCTCTCTCTCTCCTCCCTCTTTATCTCTCTCTCTCAGTCTTTCTCTCTCTCTGTGTCTCTCTCTCTCTCTCTCTCTCTCTCTCTCCTGGCTCGTCTCTAGCGTTCCTGTCGTCCTCACCATGCGGCAACGGCTCCTGTTGCCATGGTAACGAGGGGCGAGGCGAGGCGATGCAACAGAGGGAGAGAGAGAGATGGGGGTGGAAGAGAGAGAGAGAGAGAGAGAGAGAGAGAGAGAGAGAGAGAGAGAGAGAGAGAGATCCAAAGGGATCTAGGATCAACTGCTTCAGTTTCCGGAAGGTTCTTGTAGGAGAAAACTCAGACTAAAACCCAATTTGTATTCCCCTGTTTCCTCTGGCCTTAACATGAGAGTCGGATGAGATGAGGAACTACTTGTCTCTGCCCTCTTTTCCACACCATGTATCATTGGTATAGGACGGTGGGCAGCTCAGAGCAGCAGGCAGAGCCTGTGCTGTGAGTGGACGTTGAAGCAGGACGCGGCTTGGAAGCGAAGGTGTGGTAGAAATATCCTTTGAAAACACTCATTGTGATTTGCAATGCAATGGAGTGCAAAGCCTTTAAATCCCTGTGCTAATGTGTGTGTGCGCGTGGATTTTTTCTGACATGCGTGTGTTTAAAAGTGCATGTTTGCGGTTCCCCTGGATAACACCACTGCACAAATAATATCACAGATCAGACAGATTGTCAATCTCACACGTTGATGCCCTCACCAACAAACACTGTCTCTCTCACTCTCAAACACACAAACACAAGCCGACAGAGACACACACACACACACCTGGGCACATGCAAACTGAACAAGCCAAATGAGGCTGCCAGCTGGTAAACATGTACTCCTGGCTGGCGAAGGGACACGGTGCAGCAGATTGATAAACCATGCTGCGCTCGTCCAGCAGGAGCTAACTATTGACAGAAGCATCGCTGGTACTTTGTTGAATATCAGAATATATTAAATACAACACCGGATGTCGTTATCTCAACAATATCGATTCCCTGAAAGGGAACTTTCACCTGCGGTTGTTTTGAATCAATCAGTTGACTGATTGGCTGTTGGCGCAGGAATAGAATAGTTACGTTGAGTAAGTAAAGCATGATTTATAAAGAACACAAAGTGGAAAGCGCGTGGAAAGACGATCCATGAGGGTGGAACGACCTTTGACCTTCCTTCTGGGCCGTGTGAGACCCCCTGTGTGTGTGAGGCTGTGAGGACTCGGGGTCCCCCTCTGCAGAGCGTTTCGGGGTACATCGGGTTCTCTCCACCTCACACCCGGGCTGCCACAGGCCAGACGAGGAGTAAGGGTTAGGGTTACCCTAACCCAACCCTAACCCTAACCCTGTGAACACAGAGTTGGGGTTACGCCGTAGTAATTGCCCTTGTTCATAATTCGTTTTTATTTTCCCACTCGATTGTGGCAACAGACAAAACAAAGGGAGGCATCGTGTCTCTCCTCTTTCCTCTGTACCTCTCCCCTTATTACAAACGTATCCAATTAATGACTCTGAAAGCCCGCTTTACACCCCCCCCCAAACACACACACACTTATAAACAAAATATATTAAATATTTGATTGCATTGCAATCACTAAATAAACAGTTTGGTACCCTTTAACCTATCCGTCAAGCTATTACTCACCTGGTGTTCAAACACGTACAGGCACACACACACACACACACACACGCAAAGCCTCCCTTTAACCATCTGCCCCAGCTGATATGTGGCTGATCCAAGGTCATGCATATACTTCTGTAAAGAGCCCTGCAGAGGCAGGCTCATCCACACGTAGACGAGGAACATGAAGGAGTGGCCTTCCTCGTCTTCCATTGAACCGCTGGAACACAGCAGCTGCATCTGAGACAGCCTGATGATAAAACAACAAAATAAAGCCTGGCACGCTCTCTGTTTTCCCTCAGACGCTCAAACTTTATTGCATTACTCCACACTCTCCCCTCTCTGTATAAATGTTAAATACCCGCTGGCAGGGGAACATCCAGGATCTGTAATTGCTATATTCCTGTCAACTCTCTGTCCTCCTCCTCCTCCTACTGCTGGCTCTGTTTACTCTCTGCTGTTTATTCTCTCTCTCTTTTATACCACTAATCCATGCCTGAGAGAGAGGGAGAGAGAAAGAGAGAGGGAGAGGGAGAGAGGGAGAGGGAGAGAGAGAGAGAGAGAGGGAGAGAGAGAGAGAGAGAGAGAGAGAGAGGAGAGGGAGAGAGTGAGGGAGAGGGAGGGAGAGAGAGAGAGGGGAGAGAGAGAGAGGGAGACAGAGAGAGGAGAGAGAGAGAGAGAGAGAGAGAGAGAGAGAGAGGGAGAGAGAGAGGGAGAGAGACAGAGAGAGAGAGAGAGAGAGAGAGAGGGAGAGAGATAGAGAGACCACCGTGTCCCCTGAGGATGTGGTAAGGCATGTCTAGGTATAAAACAACAGTTTGTTCTTATTTGGAGCCGTGGCGCTCTGTGATCTGGCCCTGGCCAAGGCTCTCTGGGGGTTTAGACACCAGGGCGTCCCCCCATCAGAGGAGAGGGCGAGGGGAGATCAGGGGACGGGAGCGGGGGAGGGTGGTGGAAGGGGGTGTCACATTTCTAGGAGGGAGATGAAGGGATGGGAGAGAAGAAGAGACAGAAGATAGAGTGGGGAGGGCGAGAGGGGGCCGACAGAGGAGAGGAAACAGCAAAGGAGGGAAGGAAGGAAGGGGAGGAAACATATAGCAAAGAGGAATGATGTACAGAGATGTAACGGGACCCTCCCCGAGGGGTCCCCTCAGTTCCCAGGGTGCTGGGGGGTGAACAGAGGTCCCTTAGTTCACAGCAGGCTGAGGGTGGCTCACACGGTCCAGAGCGAGGCGCTCCGTCCACGGCTCGGCGCTCCGTCCACGGCTCGGCGCTCCGTCCACGGCTCGGTGCTCCGTCCACGGCTCGGCGCTCCGTCCACGGCTCTCTGTGCAGAGCCACTGGCTCCATGCTGACCATTGGGAGCACACCAGCAGCGCTCAGACCTGCTGGTGTCCTCTCTGATCGTAGCGTTAGCCTTAGCGTTAGCGCGGCCTGGTTCTCCAGAGCGTCTGGGAGCCTGTTCCAGGGACGTGTGCGTAGGGGTCTGTCCTCCACAGAGGGACCCTATTGTGAGGCTGACATGAATGTAATGGTTCTGCTCTCCGCTCCGTCGCGGGTCACGGTGCGGCCCCCCCCCCGCCATCGGCATGCCGGCCCCGGGCGCGACGTTCAGCTGGTAAATGGCCCCTCAGTGCGGGCCCTTCTTTCAGGGCCCTTAACCACCGTGAAGTGGACTCTAGGCCGTGTCAATGGCTCCTCTTCATGGAAACCCTCCCTCCCTTCGTCATCACTTCATCCTTTGACTCGGCCGTCTGGTGCTGCTTACATTGTGTGAAGAAACCCTGAAAGAAAAAGGAGAAGAGGATCTGTTGCTCCCACGCACAGAACCATCAGTTCAGGTTATTATGAGGTTTTCTGTGGTGGATTAGTAATGCGTTCCTCAAGTATTAGTAGTCTTCCTTCTGTGTGTATGTGTGTGTGTGTATTCTGGTATAGTTATCTGGTTGGAATCTCCCCCCCAAAAAGCCATTACCCCAATAAATGAGTTTTGGCCATCCCTTTTAACCCCCCTGGCTGAGTGACAACCCTTTTGTCCAATAGAGAGCTTGGCCGCAGACCCCCTGCTGTGGCTCAAGTTTGGACATCCTGGTTTCCAGACTCTCAAACTTTTCTTCTTCTTCTTCTGTCTGGAGGCCTTTTGAGACACACACACACAACTCAGACACACACCGACACAGAAACACACGCTCGCACGCAGACATACACAAAATCACACACACATACACGCATGTCTGCGCACAGACAGACAAACAAACACACACACACACACACACACACACACACACACACACACACACACACACAGAAAGACACACACAGAAACACAGGCAGACAGACAGACAAACACCAACAGAAACACTGCCCTAACATACACAGACACACACACACACACACACTCAAAAACTAGCAGACACATAACACACACAGACACACCTTAATCTTTACACCTTAATCTTTGCACACGCACACACAACTGAAGGCAGACACCCTTTTTTCTTTGCCTTTCTACCCCCCCCAATCTTTGTGGGTCTTCCCGTCTGCCCTGACAGGCGCTTTGTTGCCCGTAGTGTGGGCCATGCAGTGGACATCTGGCCCCTCCGTCTCCCCACTTTAGTGCAGCATGTCAGGTTCCCCAGCACAGG